>NC_059195.1:19330665-19340665 GCF_020615455.1 Coregonus clupeaformis
TGGGTAGGGAGGGGGCAGGGGACAGGGTAGGGAGGGGGCAGGGGACGGGGTAGGGAGTGGGCAGGGGACGGGGTAGGGAGGGGACAGGGGACGGGGGTAGGGAGGGGGGCAGGGGACGGGGTAGGGAGGGGGCAGGGGACGGGGTAGGGAGTGGGCAGGGGACGGGGTAGGGAGGGGGCAGGGGACGGGGTAGGGAGGGGGCAGGGGACGGGGTAGGGAGGGGGCAGGGGACGGGGTAGGGAGTGGGCAGGGGACGGGGTAGGGAGGGGACAGGGGACGGGGTAGGGAGGGGGCAGGGGACGGGGTAGGGAGGGGGCAGGGGACGGGGTAGGGAGGGGGCAGGGGACGGGAAACACACACAACACGTCGCTCCATAGCATTATGCTGCTGACTCAGAATAGCCATCACTATCTCTCCAGGGCCGGGACACACACAGGGCTAGCATCACTTAGCCAGTGCCCGTGGCATAGTCACCAGTCAGGCCTTCTAAAATGACCCCTATCCCTTCCATAAGGAGGAATAAGCAACGGTAGAGCAGTAGGGTTGGAGATAACACCTCAACCCAGTGTGTAGAACTCAACAGAACAAGCCATTCTTGGAGGGGTTATTGGAGGTTAAAATAGTCAATTATTGTAGGGGTTATTGGATGTTAAAATAGTCAATTATTTTAGGGGTTATTGGAGGTTAAAATAGTCCATTCTTGTATTGGTTATTGGAGGTTAAAATAGTCCATTCTCGTAGGGGTTATTGGAGGTTAAAAGCCCATACTGATATACTGTTGACAGTCTGTCTGATTCACACCCACAGTGTCTTATCTTCACCATCAGCCAGTGTTGTAAAAGGAAGCACTCCACAGAGAGATGGGTCACACACACACACACACACACACACACACACACACACACACACACACACACACACACACACACACACACACACACACACACACACACACACACACACACACACACACACACACACAGGCAGGCACACACACACTCACACACTCTCTCTCTCTCTCTCTCTCACACACACACAAAGACAGATACACACACACACACACACCTACACTGCCGGCGCCAGGCGATGGTCACTTTAGCCATAAAGAGTAAAGATGGTGTTGTGTTGGTTTATGTCTGGACAGAGAGAGAGGAGCAGACTGGCTAAGCTGCAGGGTCACCTCTGGAGGGACACACACACACAGGGGTATGCCAAGGACACACACTACCACACGCACACTCCAGCTCTCTCTCTCTCTCTCTCTCTCTCTCTCTCTCTCTCTCTCTCTCTCGCCTCTCTCTCTCTCTCTCTCTCTCTCTCTCTCTCTCTCTCTCTCTCTCTCTCTCTCTCTCTCTCTCTCTCTCCCTCTCTCTCTCACCCCCCCCCCAGTGCTGTCATGTCCTCCACCCTCAGCTCACCCAGCCAGCGGTCAGTCCTCTAGCAGGGCCTCTGTGTCTGCTAGCATATGCCACCACACTGCCTCTGATGGTGCTGGTAGCAGCTCTTACTCGCCTGTCAGCTGGCTTCAGTCTCCTGTTAGGATAGGGGACAGAGAGAGGGAGTCTGTGTCCCAAATGGAGCCCTATTCCCTGTATAGTGCACTACTGTTGACCAGGGACCATTTACACCACTCCAGCTCATGTTATTACAGAGATACTTTATCCACTCACTAGACAGTCAGATTGATAGATCCGTCCTCCCCTTTGTCACACACACACACACACGCACCACACACACACACACTCACACACGCACCACACACACACACTTACAAACACGCACACACACACACACACACACTCAGTCTTGCGCAGCTAACCTTGTGGGGACATACAATTCAGTCCCATTCAAAATCCTATTTTCCCTAACCCTAACCCTAACCCTAACCTTACCCAAAAACCTAACCTTAACCCTAACCCTAACCTTAACCCTAGCTCCTAATGCTAAAACTAACCCTAGCTCCTAACCTTAACCCTAAACCTAATTCTAACCCTAACACTAATTCTAACCTTAACCCTAAACCCCCTAGAAATAGCATTTGATCTTTTTTGGTTTACTATTCTTGTGGGGACAAGTATAGTTAAACACATCCACTCACACACACTAACACACACACCACAGCCAAGGCTTTGGTCTCCTCCATGTAGATGAGTCTTATTATAAACCCTGATCACATTAGATATGAAGAGACGGTCACATCTCATTCTGTTTCTTTCTCTGTCTCTCCTTTGTTGCCTGTCTCCATCTCACTATCTGTCATTACAGAGTGACTGTTATCTTCTCTCACTGTGTCTGTCTGTCTTTCTGTCCCTCTATCGCTCTTCTCCCTCTATCTCTCTTCTCCCTCTCATCACCTCTTCTCTCTCCCTCTCTCCTCTCATCACCTCTTCTCTCTCCTTCTCTCCTCTCATCACCTCTTCTCTCTCCCTCTCTCCTCTCATCACCTCTTCTCTCTCCTTCTCTCCTCTCATCACCTCTTCTCTCTCCCTCTCTCCTCTCATCACCTCTTCTCTCTCCCTCTCTCCTCTCATCACCTCATCTCTCTCCCTCTCTCATCTCATCAACTCTTCTCTCTCCTTCTCTCCTCTCATCACCTCTTCTCTCTCCCTCTCTCCTCTCATCACCTCTTCTCTCTCCCTCTCTCCTCTCATCACCTCTTCTCTCTCTCCCTCTCTCCTCTCATCACCTCTTCTCTCTCCCTCTCTCCTCTCATCACCTCTTCTCTCTCCCTCTCTCCTCTCATCACCTCTTCTCTCTCCCTCTCTCCCTCTCATCACCTCTTCTTTCTCCCTCTCTCCTCTCATCACCTCTTCTCTCTCCCTCTCATCACCTCTTCTCTCTCCCTCTCTCCTCTCATCACCTCATCTCTCTCCCTCTCTCCTCTCATCACCTCATCTCTCTCCCTCTCTCCTCTCATCACCTCTTCTCTCTCCCTCTCTCCTCTCATCACCTCATCTCTCTCCCTCTCTCCTCTCATCACCTCATCTCTCTCCCTCTCTCCTCTCATCACCTCTTCTCTCTCCCTCTCTCCTCTCATCACCTCTTCTCTCTCTCCTCTCATCACCTCTTCTCTCTCTCCTCTCATCACCTCTTCTCTCTCCCTCTCTCCTCTCATCACCTCTTCTCTCTCTCCTCTCATCACCTCTTCTCTCTCTCCCTCTCATCACCTCTTCTCTCTCCCTCTCTCCTCTCATCACCTCATCTCTCTCCCTCTCTCCTCTCATCACCTCATCTCTCTCCCTCTCTCCTCTCATCACCTCATCTCTCTCCCTCTCTCCTCTCATCACCTCTTCTCTCTCCCTCTCTCCTCTCATCACCTCTTCTCTCTCTCCTCTCATCACCTCTTCTCTCTCTCCTCTCATCACCTCTTCTCTCTCTCCTCTCATCACCTCTTCTCTCTCCCTCTCTCCTCTCATCACCTCTTCTCTCTCCCTCTCTCCTCTCATCACCTCTTCTCTCTCTCCTCTCATCACCTCTTCTCTCTCTCCTCTCATCACCTCTTCTCTCTCTCTCTCAACTTCCTCTCCTCTCATCACCTCTTCTCTCTCTCCCTCTCATCACCTCTTCTCTCTCTCCTCTCATCACCTCATCTCTCTCCCTCTCTCCTCTCATCACCTCATCTCTCTCCCTCTCTCCTCTCATCACCTCATCTCTCTCCCTCTCTCCTCTCATCACCTCTTCTCTCTCCCTCTCTCCTCTCATCACCTCTTCTCTCTCTCCTCTCATCACCTCTTCTCTCTCTCCTCTCATCACCTCTTCTCTCTCTCGTCTCATCACCTCTTCTCTCTCCCTCTCTCCTCTCATCACCTCTTCTCTCTCTCCTCTCATCACCTCTTCTCTCTCTCGTCTCATCACCTCTTCTCTCTCCCTCTCTCCTCTCATCACCTCTTCTCTCTCCCTCTCTCCTCTCATCACCTCTTCCCTCTCTCCTCTCATCACCTCTTCTCTCTCTCCTCTCATCACCTCTTCTCTCTCTCGTCTCATCACCTCTTCTCTCTCCCTCTCTCCTCTCATCACCTCATCTCTCTCCCTCTCTCCTCTCATCACCTCTTCTCTCTCTCCTCTCATCACCTCTTCTCTCTCTCGTCTCATCACCTCTTCTCTCTCCCTCTCTCCTCTCATCACCTCTTCTCTCTCTCGTCTCATCACCTCTTCTCTCTCCCTCTCTCCTCTCATCACCTCTTCTCTCTCTCCTCTCATCACCTCTTCTCTCTCTCCTCTCATCACCTCTTCTCTCTCCCTCTCTCCTCTCATCACCTCTTCTCTCTCTCCTCTCATCACCTCTTCTCTCTCTCCTCTCATCACCTCTTCTCTCTCTCGTCTCATCACCTCTTCTCTCTCTCGTCTCATCACCTCTTCTCTCTCCCTCTCTCCTCTCATCACCTCTTCTCTCTCTCGTCTCATCACCTCTTCTCTCTCCCTCTCTCCTCTCATCACCTCATCTCTCTCTCGTCTCATCACCTCTTCTCTCTCTCCTCTCATCACCTCTTCTCTCTCTCGTCTCATCACCTCTTCTCTCTCTCCTCTCATCACCTCTTCTCTCTCTCCTCTCATCACCTCTTCTCTCTCTCGTCTCATCACCTCTTCTCTCTCCCTCTCTCCTCTCATCACCTCATCTCTCTCTCGTCTCATCACCTCTTCTCTCTCTCCTCTCATCACCTCTTCTCTCTCTCGTCTCATCACCTCTTCTCTCTCTCCTCTCATCACCTCTTCTCTCTCGTCTCATCACCTCTTCTCTCTCCCTCTCTCCTCTCATCACCTCTTCTCTCTCTCTCTCTCCTCTCATCACCTCTTCTCTCTCTCGTCTCATCACCTCTTCTCTCTCTCCTCTCATCACCTCTTCTCTCTCTCGTCTCATCACCTCTTCTCTCTCTCCTCTCATCACCTCTTCTCTCTCGTCTCATCACCTCTTCTCTCTCCCTCTCTCCTCTCATCACCTCATCTCTCTCCCTCTCTCCTCTCATCACCTCTTCTCTCTCTCCTCTCATCACCTCTTCTCTCTCTCGTCTCATCACCTCTTCTCTCTCTCCTCTCATCACCTCTTCTCTCTCGTCTCATCACCTCTTCTCTCTCCCTCTCTCCTCTCATCACCTCATCTCTCTCCCTCTCTCCTCTCATCACCTCTTCTCTCTCTCCTCTCATCACCTCTTCTCTCTCTCGTCTCATCACCTCTTCTCTCTCCCTCTCCCCTCTCATCACCTCTTCTCTCTCCCTCTCTCCTCTCATCACCTCTTCTCTCTCCCTCTCTCCTCTCATCACCTCTTCTCTCTCCTCTCATCACCTCTTCTCTCTCCCTCTCTCCTCTCATCACCTCTTCTCTCTCTCCTCTCATCACCTCTTCTCTCTCCCTCTCTCGTCTCATCACCTCTTCTCTCTCTCGTCTCATCACCTCTTCTCTCTCTCCTCTCATCACCTCTTCTCTCTCCCTCTCCCCTCTCATCACCTCTTCTCTCTCCTCTCATCACCTCTTCTCTCTCCCTCTCTCGTCTCATCACCTCTTCTCTCTCTCCTCTCATCACCTCTTCTCTCTCCCTCTCTCCTCTCATCACCTCTTCTCTCCCCCTCTCATCACCCTTCTCTCTCTCTCTCTCCTCTCATCACCTCTTCTCTCTCCTCTCTCCTCTCATCACCTCTTCTCTCTCCCTCTCTCGTCTCATCACCTCTTCTCTCTCCCTCTCTCCTCTCATCACCTCTTCTCTCTCCCTCTCTCCTCTCATCATCCTCTTCTCTCTCCCTCTCTCGTCTCATCACCTCTTCTCTCTCCTCTCTCGTCTCATCACCTCTTCTCTCTCCCTCTCTCGTCTCATCACCTCTTCTCTCTCCCTCTCTCCTCTCATCACCTCTTCTCTCTCCCTCTCTCCTCTCATCACCTCTTCTCTCTCCCTCTCTCGTCTCATCACCTCTTCTCTCTCCCTCTCTCGTCTCATCACCTCTTCTCTCTCCCTCTCTCGTCTCATCACCTCTTCTCTCTCTCCTCTCATCACCTCTTCTCTCTCCCTCTCTCCTCTCATCACCTCTTCTCTCTCCCCTCTCATCACCTCTTCTCTCTCCCTCTCTCGTCTCATCACCTCTTCTCTCTCCCTCTCCCCTTTCATCACCTCTTCTCTCTCCTCTCATCACCTCTTCTCTCTCCCTCTCTCGTCTCATCACCTCTTCTCTCTCTCCTCTCATCACCTCTTCTCTCTCCCTCTCTCCTCTCATCACCTCTTCTCTCTCCCCTCTCATCACCTCTTCTCTCTCTCTCTCTCCTCTCATCACCTCTTCTCTCTCCCTCTCTCCTCTCATCACCTCTTCTCTCTCCCTCTCTCGTCTCATCACCTCTTCTCTCTCCCTCTCTCCTCTCATCACCTCTTCTCTCTCCCTCTCTCCTCTCATCACCTCTTCTCTCTCCCTCTCTCGTCTCATCACCTCTTCTCTCTCCCTCTCTCGTCTCATCACCTCTTCTCTCTCCCTCTCTCCTCTCATCACCTCTTCTCTCTCCCTCTCTCCTCTCATCACCTCTTCTCTCTCCCTCTCTCCTCTCATCACCTCTCTCTCCCTCTTCTCTCATCACTCTCTCTCTCCCTCTCCTCGCCTCATCACCTCTTCTCTCTCCCTCTCTCGTCTCATCACCTCTTCTCTCTCCCTCTCTCGTCTCATCACCTCTTCTCTCTCCCTCTCTCGTCTCATCACCTCTTCTCTCTCCCTCTCTCGTCTCATCACCTCTTCTCTCTCCCTCTCTCGTCTCATCACCTCTTCTCTCTCTCTCTCTCGTCTCATCACCTCTTCTCTCTCCCTCTCTCGTCTCATCACCTCTTCTCTCTCTCCTCTCATCACCTCTTCTCTCCCCTCTGAGATAAAGGCACTTTGTTCTTTCCCCAACTTTCCCTCTTGGCTCTCGCCGGAAGAGAAGATTAGGGGAAATTCAGTTATCTATGCAATTACATGCCATCTTAAATCATCTGCATTTACTGCAGGAGGAGAGGAGGGGGGTTGAAAGGAGGTGGAGAGGAGAGGGTTGTTGGAACAGGTTCAGGCTGCCCAGAGAGAATAGGCAAAGAGAGAGAGAGAGAGAGAGAGAGAGAGAGAGAGAGAGAGAGAGAGAGAGAGAGAGAGAGAGAGAGAGAGAGAGAGAGAGAGAGAGAGAGAGAGAGAGAGAGAGAGAGAGAAAGAGAGAGAGAGAGAAAGAGATAGAAGAGAGAGAGAGAGAGTGCCCCAGAATACATGTTTTACATTATGTTACATGACTCCCCGCCCCAGAATACATGTTTTACATTATGTTACATGACTCCCCGCCCCAGAATACATGTTTTACATTATGTTACATAACCCCCCGCCCCAGAATACATGTTTTACATTATGTTACATGACCCCCGCCCCAGAATACATGTTTTACATTATGTTACATGACCCCCCGCCCCAGAATACATGTTTTACATTATGTTACATGACCCCCCGCCCCAGAATACATGTTTTACATTATGTTACATGACCCACCCCCCCCCCCCCCAGAATACATGTTTTACATTATGTTACATGACTCCCCCCACACACACACACACACATTCTATCTGTGTTCAGGTGTCTGTGTTGGTGCTCCATTAGCAGGCCTCCATCAGCTGATGAATAAAGGGCCCTGTGAGAGCACTATGAGAGCACTTCTCTACCCTTCTTCTCTCCTTCCCTTTTAATTTCCTCTGCTAATCGGACATCTTCCACTCAGGGGCTTCAAGTGACTTGGAGACTGTGGTGAGGGCTTAGAAAGCGAGAGGGAGGGAGAGGGAGAGGGGGGCTGTGGAGAGAGAGGGAGACAGCGGGAGAGAGAGAGCAAGAGGTTTACAGAGAGAAGTGGATGAAGAGATATAGAGAGAAAGAGAGAGAGGTAGGGGATTGGCACCATGAGAGATAGAAAGAGGGGAGAGAGAACCGTTCTTTTCAAGTATCCTTTTCGTCTGTGTTAATTGATCATTCTGCGTATCTAATGTGGCGCCTACTGGCCTCTGACCCAGGCTCTTCTGACAATGTTATAGTGCTTTATAGGCGTTCAGAGAGGAGAGCGAGAGAGAGAGAGAGAGAGAGAGAGAGAGAGAGAGAGAGAGAGAGAGAGATAGAGAGAGAGAGAGAGAGAGAGATAGAGAGAGAGAGAGAGAGAGAGAGAGAGAGAGAGAGAGAGAGAGAGAGAGAGAGAGAGAGAGAGAGAGAGAGAGAGAGAGAGAGAGAGAGAGAGAGAGAGAGAGAGAGAGAGAGAGAGAGAGAGAGAGGAGAGAGAGAGAGAGAGAGAGAGAGAGAGAGAGAGAGAGAGAGAGAGAGAGAGAGAGAGAGAGAGAGAGAGAGAGAGAGAGAGACAGAGAGAGAGAGAGAGAGAGAGAGAGAGAGAGAGAGAGAGAGAGAGAGAGAGAGAGAGAGAGAGAGAGAGAGAGAGAGAGAGAGAGAGAGAGAGAGAGAGAGAGAGAGAGAGAGAGAGAGAGAGAGAGAGAGAGAGAGAGAGAGAGAGAGAGAGAGAGAGAGAGAGAGAGAGAGAGAGAGAGAGAGAGAGAGAGAGAGAGAGAGAGAGAGAGAGAGAGAGACAGAGAGAGAGAGAGAGAGAGAGAGAGAGAGAGAGAGAGAGAGAGAGAGAGAGAGAGAGAGAGAGAGAGAGAGAGAGAGAGACAGAGAGAGAGAGAGAGAGAGAGAGAGAGAGAGAGAGAGAGAGAGAGAGAGAGAGAGAGAGAGAGAGAGAGAGAGAGAGAGAGACAGAGAGAGAGAGAGAGAGAGAGAGAGAGAGAGAGAGAGAGAGAGAGAGAGAGAGAGAGAGAGAGAGAGAGAGAGAGAGAGAGAGAGAGAGAGAGAGAGAGAGAGAGAGAGAGAGAGAGAGAGAGAGAGAGAGAGAGAGAGAGAGACAGAGCGAGAGAGAGAGAGAGGAGAGAGAGAGAGAGAGAGAGAGAGAGAGAGAGAGAGAGAGAGAGAGAGAGAGAGAGACAGAGAGAGAGAGAGAGAGAGAGAGAGAGAGAGAGAGAGAGAGAGAGAGAGAGAGAGAGAGAGAGAGAGAGAGAGAGAGAGAGAGAGAGAGAGAGAGAGAGAGAGAGAGAGAGAGAGAGAGAGAGAGAGAGAGAGAGAGAGAGAGAGAGAGAGAGAGAGAGAGAGAGAGAGAGAGAGAGAGAGAGAGAGAGAGAGAGAGAGAGAGAGAGAGAGAGAGAGAGAGAGAGAGAGAGAGAGAGAGAGAGAGAGAGAGAGAGAGAGAGAGAGAGAGAGAGAGAGAGAGAGAGAGAGAGAGAGAGAGAGAGAGAGAGAGGGTGTAGCTGGGTATAGAACCAGGTCTGTGTTCCATCAGTCTAGCCCTGCTCTCTCCATTTCTGTTCTCTAACAGACCACCACCATACTGGTGCAGATGGGAGGTTATACTCCTCTGGGACTGGATAATAGAAACATTCAATGAATATTCCAAACTGATGGTTGATGATGATGATTATGATGAAGATGACAAGGACAAAAACAAATAAATACATTTCATAAAGACAAATTCATGAAAATGTTAAAGCCCCCATTTACTCTTTTTATTTTAATAGATCTAATAGATCACTGTGGGTGTTTATTTCATGAAAATTATTCCAAATGTAATTTTTATCATTTATATCCCTGAGCCTCCTTTTGCCAATGAAATGCTCCGTCTGATCATGTGGGTGTGTTGATATACATTTTAATATATTTACATACACATCCCTGATTGGCAGATAGGATCGTCTAAACTCTAGAGCCTACCCCGCTTACCCCTTCAAAGTAGGAGGATACATATGCAAATAAAAGATGACTGGTCATTGGTCAAAATAATCAGATCAGATTGTGATGTCATGCTGTGGGCCAAAAACTGAACAGGCTGAAATTCCAGGAATTTTTTCGAAAAGCTCTTACACTAAAACGGCGGTATCATCATGTTCACAATTTCAGAGTGTTATTTCGACCTCATAGTGTGGAAATATCATATCAACTTTTTGACTGCACTGCCCCTTTAACAAGTGTCCTCAATGACAATGCAATGATGATG
>NC_059195.1:19345665-19390665 GCF_020615455.1 Coregonus clupeaformis
TCTGTCGTCCCAAATACAGACCCCTCTGTCGTCCCAAATACAGACCCCTCTGTCGTCCCAAATACAGACCCCTCTGTCGTTCCAAATACAGACACCTCTGTCGTCCCAAATACAGACCCCTCTGTCGTTCCAAATACAGACCCCTCTGTCGTCCCAAATACAGACCCCTCTGTCGTCCCAAATACAGACCCCTCTGTGTCTCAAATACAGACCCCTCTGTCGTCCCAAATACAGACCCCTCTGTGTCCCAAATACAGGCCTCTCTGTGTCCCAAATACAGACCCCTCTGTCGACCCAAATACAGACCCCTCTGTCGTCCCAAATACAGACCCCTCTGTGTCCCAAATACAGACCCCTCTGTCGTCCCAAATACAGACCCCTCTGTGTCCCAAATACAGACCTATCTGTGTCCCAAATACAGACCCCTCTGTCGTCCCAAATACAGACCCCTCTGTCGTCCCAAATACAGACCCCTCTGTCGTCCCAAATACAGACCCCTCTGTCGTCCCAAATACAGACCCCTCTGTCGTCCCAAATACAGACCCCTCTGTCGTCCCAAATACAGACACCTCTGTCGTCCCAAATACAGACCCCTCTGTCGTTCCAAATACAGACCCCTCTGTGTCCCAAATACAGGCCTCTCTGTGTCCCAAATACAGACCCCTCTGTCGTCCCAAATACAGACCCCTCTGTCGTCCCAAATACAGACCCCTCTGTGTCCCAAATACAGGCCTCTCTGTGTCCCAAATACAGACCCCTCTGTCGACCCAAATACAGACCCCTCTGTCGTCCCAAATACAGACACCTCTGTCGTCCCAAATACAGACCCCTCTGTGTCTCAAATACAGACCCCTCTGTCGTCCCAAATACAGACCCCTCTGTGTCCCAAATACAGACCCCTCTGTCGACCCAAATACAGACCCCTCGGTGTCTCAAATACAGACCCCTCTGTCGTCCCAAATACAGACCCCTCTGTGTCCCAAATACAGGCCTCTCTGTGTCCCAAATACAGACCCCTCTGTCGACCCAAATACAGACCCCTCTGTCGTCCCAAATACAGACCCCTCTGTGTCCCAAATACAGACCCCTCTGTCGACCCAAATACAGACCCCTCTGTGTCCCAAATACAGGCCTCTCTGTGTCCCAAATACAGACCCATCTGTCGACCCAAATACAGACCCCTCTGTCGTCCCAAATACAGACCCCTCTGTCGTCCCAAATACAGACCCCTCTGTGTCTCAAATACAGACCCCTCTGTCGTCCCAAATACAGACCCCTCTGTGTCCCAAATACAGGCCTCTCTGTGTCCCAAATACAGACCCCTCTGTCGTCCCAAATACAGACCCCTCTGTGTCTCAAATACAGACCCCTCTGTCGTCCCAAATACAGACACCTCTGTGTCCCAGATACAGACCCCTCTGTGTCCCAAATACAGACCCCTCTGTCGTCCCAAATACAGACCCCTCTGTGTCCCAAATACAGACCTCTCTGTGTCCCAAATACAGACCCCTCTGTCGTCCCAAATACAGACCCCTCTGTCGTTCCAAATACAGACCCCTCTGTGTCCCAAATACAGACACCTCTGTCGTCCCAAATACAGACCCCTCTGTGTCCCAAATACAGACCCCTCTGTCGTCCCAAATACAGACCCCTCTGTGTCTCAAATACAGACCCCTCTGTCGTCCCAAATACAGACCCCTCTGTCGTCCCAAATACAGGCCTCTCTGTGTCCCAAATACAGACCCCTCTGTCGTCCCAAATACAGACCCTTCTGTCGTCCCAAATACAGACCCCTCTGTCGTCCCAAATACAGACCCCTCTGTGTCCCAAATACAGACCCCTCTGTCGTCCCAAATACAGACCCCTCTGTGTCCCAAATACAGACCGCTCTGTGTCCCACATACAGACCCCTCTGTCGACCCAAATACAGACCCCTCTGTCGTCCCAAATACAGACCCCTCTGTGTCCCAAATACAGACCGCTCTGTGTCCCACATACAGACCGCTCTGTGTCCCACATACAGACCCCTCTGTCGTCCCAAATACAGACCGCTCTGTGTCCCACATACAGACCCCTCTGTCGACCCAAATACAGACCGCTCTGTGTCCCACATACAGACCGCTCTGTGTCCCAAATACAGACCGCTCTGTGTCCCACATACAGACCCCTCTGTCGTCCAAAATAAGCACCTTAATCCCAGCATAGTGCACTACTTTTGACCAGGACCCAGGGATCAGCCCATATAGTTCTTGTCAAAAATAGTTGACAAATATAAGGAATAGGATGCCATTGGGGACGCAGTCTGTGTATACCGCGACTAAACCATCAGAAGAAGAATGACTGTGGAATAGTTTTGGTAAATAAATAAACAAATTGATTTCTCATGTGGATTGAATGATAATTATATCTGGTGGTGGAGCTTGACTCGCCCCAGGGCTGTAACAAGATTATAGCTACAGTAATCCACCATTATATTCCCTACACTTCTTCTTTGGATAGTGATGCTGGTGAATTGTATGGTGTGTGTCCCGAAAGGGACCCTATTCCCTATATAGTGCACTCTTTTTTAGGGGTCTGATCCAGAGGGCTCTGGTGAAAAGTAGGGTGCCATTTTTGGATGCAGGCATTGAGTCGTTCAGTCGATGCTGTTCGCAGTCTCTCGTTTCATTGAAGTGCCCCTTTATTAACGGCTAGGCTGTATTAGGGGTGAGCGAGTGTGTGAAGAGGGAGAGATAGAGGGAGTGAAAATTGAAAAAGAAAGAGTGAGAGATCACAGTCTGGTCACGGTTGGGTTAAAGGAGAAACACAGAGGAAACTCTTCTGTATTCTCACTGTAGGAGGATCTACCTCACACTACACAGATACTATATAGCATTATCACACACACACACACACACACACACACACAATGTCTAATATCCTCTGGTTAACATGTTTTTAGTTGTCAACCATTACAAAATGTGTGTTTCAGTGATCTTTACTGATTTGTCCTGTAAATGTGGGGATATGTTATTGAGATCATGTATGAAGTGGGAGGCTTACTGCCTGGCTCTACACCCCATCTCTGTGCAGTCTCTCTGCCTGTCTACCTGTCTGCTTGCCTGTCTGTCTGCCTGTCTGTCTGTCTGTCTGTCTGTCTGTCTGTCTGTCTGTCTGTCTGTCTGTCTGTCTGTCTGTCTGTCTGTCTGTCTGTCTGTCTGTCTGTCTGTCTGTCTGTCTGTCTGTCTGTCTGTCTGTCTGTCTGCCTGCCTGCCTGCCTGTCTGTCTGTCTGTCTGCCTGTCTGTCTGTCTGTCTGTCTGTCTGTCTGTCTGTCTGCCTGTCTGCCTGTCTGCCTGTCTGTCTGCTATTTTGACAACTGTATGTGTGTGTCACAAATGGCAACCTATTAATAGGGTACCATTTGTGACACAACCGATGTGTGCTCAACTCAACTCACAGGTGTTGACTGACTAAGTTCTGCTACAGTAGCATTGTAAGCATGAAAGGAATGTCTTCTCAACCAGGCATACACTACATTATGTCTCTACCACCATATCACATTATGTCTCTACCACCATATCACATTATGACTCTACCACCATATCACATTATGTCTCTACCACCATATCACATTATGTCTCTACCACCATATCACATTATGTCTCCATCACCATATCACATTATGTCTCTACCACCATATCACATTATGTCTCTACCACCATATCACATTATGTCTCTACCACCATATCACATTATGTCTCCACCATCATATCATATTATGTCTCCATCACCATATCACATTATGTCTCTACCACCATCCATATCACATTATGTCTCTACCATCCATATCACATTATGTCTCTACCATCCATATCACATTATGTCTCCACCATCATATCACATTATGTCTCCACCACCATATCACATTATGTCTCTACCACCATATCACATTATGTCTCTACCACCATATCACATTATGTCTCTACCACCATATCACATTATGTCTCCACCCCCACCATATCACATTATGTCACTACCACCATCCATATCACATTATGTCTCTACCACCATATCACATTATGTCTCTAACACCATATCACATTATGTCTCTACCATCCATATCACATTATGTCTCTACCACCATATCACATTATGTCTCCACCACCATATCACATTATGTCTCTACCACCATATCACATTATGTCTCTACCACCATCCATATCACATTATGTCTCTACCACCATATCACATTATGTCTCCACCACCATATCACATTATGTCTCTACCACCATATCATATTATGTCTCTACCACCATCCATATCACATTATGTCTCCACCACCATATCACATTATGTCTCTACCACCATCCATATCACATTATGTCTCTACCACCATATCACATTATGTCTCCACCACCATATCACATTATATCTCTACCACCATATCACATTATGTCTCTACCACCATATCACATTATGTCTCTACCACCATATCACATTATGTCTCTACCACCATCCATATCACATTATGTCTCCATCACCATATCACATTATGTCTCTACCACCATATCACATTATGTCTCTACCACCATATCACATTATGTCTCTACCACCATATCACATTATGTCTCCACCATCATATCATATTATGTCTCCATCACCATATCACATTATGTCTCTACCACCATCCATATCACATTATGTCTCTACCATCCATATCACATTATGTCTCTACCATCCATATCACATTATGTCTCCACCATCATATCACATTATGTCTCCACCACCATATCACATTATGTCTCTACCACCATATCACATTATGTCTCTACCACCATATCACATTATGTCTCTACCACCATATCACATTATGTCTCTACCACCATATCACATTATGTCTCCACCACCATATCACATTATGTCTCTACCACCATATCACATTATGTCTCCACCACCATATCACATTATGTCTCCACCACCATATCACATTATGTCTCTACCATCCATATCACATTATGTCTCCACCATCCATATCACATTATGTCTCTACCACCATATCACATTATGTCTCTACCACCATCCATATCACATTATGTCTCCACCACCATATCACATTATGTCTCCACCACCATCCATATCACATTATGTCTCTACCACCATATCATATTATGTCTCTACCACCATCCATATCACATTATGTCTCCACCACCATATCACATTATGTCTCTACCACCATCCATATCACATTATGTCTCTACCACCATATCACATTATGTCTCCACCACCATATCACATTATATCTCTACCACCATATCACATTATGTCTCTACCACCATATCACATTATGTCTCTACCACCATATCACATTATGTCTCTACCACCATCCATATCACATTATGTATCCACCACCATATCACATTATGTCTCCACCACCATCCACATCACATTATGTCTCTACCACCATATTACATTATGTCTCCACCATCATATCACATTATGTCTCTACCACCATATCACATTATGTCTCTACCACCATCCATATCACATTATGTCTCCACCACCATATCACATTATGTCTCTTCCACCATCCATATCACATTATGTCTCTACCACCATATCACATTAATTCTCTACCACCATATCACATTATGTCTCTACCACCATCCATATCACATTATGTCTCTACCACCATATCACATTATGTCTCCACCACCATATCACAGTATGTCGCTACCACCATATAATATTATGTCTCTACCACCATCCATATCACATTATGTCTCCACCACCATATCACATTATGTCTCCACCACCATATCACATTATGTCTCTACCACCATATCACATTATGTCTCTACCACCATATCACATTATGTCTCCACCACCATATCACATTATGTCTCTACCACCATGTCACATTATGTCTCCACCACCATCCATATCACATTATGTCTCTACCACCATATCACATTATGTCTCCACTGCCATATCACATTATGTCTCTACCACCATATCACATTATGTCTCTACCACCATATCACATTATGTCTCTACCACCATATCACATTATGTCTCCACCACCATATCACATTATGTCTCTACCACCATATCACATTATGTCTCCACCACCATATCACATTATGTCGCTACCACCATATAATATTATGTCTCTACCACCATCCATATCACATTATGTCTCCACCACATATCACATTATGTCTCCACCACCATATCACATTATGTCTCTACCACCATATCACATTATGTCTCTACCACCATATCACATTATGTCTCCACCACCATATCACATTATGTCTCTACCACCATATCACATTATGTCTCCACCACCATCCATATCACATTATGTCTCTACCACCATATCACATTATGTCTCCACCACCATATCACATTATGTCTCTACCACCATATCACATTATGTCTCTACCACCATATCACATTATGTCTCTACCACCATATCACATTATGTCTCCACCACCATATCACATTATGTCTCTACCACCATATCACATTATGTCTCCACCACCATATCACATTATGTCTCCACCACCATATCACATTATGTCTCTACCATCCATATCACATTATGTCTCCACCATCCATATCACATTATGTCTCTACCACCATATCACATTATGTCTCTACCACCATCCATATCACATTATGTCTCCACCACCATATCACATTATGTCTCCACCACCATCCATATCACATTATGTCTCTACCACAATATCACATTATGTCTCTACTACCATATCACATTATGTCTCTACCACCATATCACATTATGTCTCCACCACCATATCACATTATGTCTCTACCACCATATCACATTATGTCTCTACCATCATATCATATTATGTCTCTACCACCATATCACATTATGTCTCCACCACCATATCACATTATGTCTCTACCACCATATCACATTATGTCTCTACCACCATATCACATTATGCCTCTACCACCATATCACATTATGTCTCTACCATCCATATCACATTATGTCTCCACCACCATATCACATTATGTCTCTACCACCATATCACATTATGTCTCTACCACCATATCACATTATGTCTCTACCACCATATCACATTATGTCTCCACCACCATATCACATTATGTCTCTACCATCCATATCACATTATGTCTCCACCATCCATATCACATTATGTCTCTACCACCATATCACATTATGTCTCTACCACCATATCACATTATGTCTCTACCACCATCCATATCACATTATGTCTCCACCACCATATCACATTATGTCTCCACCACCATCCATATCACATTATGTCTCTACCACCATATCACATTATGTCTCTACCAGCATCCATATCACATTATGTCTCCACCACCATATCACATTATGTCCACCTCCATCCATATCACATTATGTCTCTACCACCATATCACATTATGTCTCCACCACCATATCACATTATGTCTCTACCACCATATCACATTATGTCTCTACCACCATATCACATTATGTCTCTACCACCATATCACATTATGTCTCCACCACCATATCACTTCATGTCTCTACCACCATATCACATTATGTCTCCACCACCATATCACATTATGTCTCTACCATCCATATCACATTATGTCTCCACCACCATATCACATTATGTCTCTACCACCATATCACATTATGTCTCTACCACCATCCATATCACATTATGTATCTACCATCCATATCACATTATGTCTCTACCATCCATATCACATTATGTCTCTACCACCATATCACATTATGTCTCTACCACCATATCACATTATGTCTCTACCATCCATATCACATTATGTCTCTACCACCATATCACATTATGTCTCTACCACCATATCACATTATGTCTCTACCATCCATATCACATTATGTCTCCACCACCATATCACATTATGTCTCCACCACCACATCACATTATGTCTCCACCACCATATCACATTATGTCTCTACCACCATCCATATCACATTATGTCTCTACCACCATCCATATCACATTATGTCCCTACCACCATCCATATCACATTATGTCTCCACCACCATATCACATTATGTCTCCACCACCATATCACATTATGTCTCCACCACCATATCACATTGTGTCTCCACCACCATATCACATTATATCTCCACCACCATATCACATTATGTCTCTACCACCACATCACATTATGTCTCCACCACCACATCACATTATGTCTCGACCACCATATCACATTATGTCTCTACCACCATCCATATCACATTATCACTCCACCACCATATCACATTATGTCTCCACCACCACATCACATTATGTCTCTACCACCATATCACATTATGTCTCTACCACCATATCACATTATGTCTCTACCACCATCCATATCACATTATGTCTCCACCACCATATCACATTATGTCTCCACCACCATATCACATTATGTCTCTACCACCATATCACATTATGTCTCCACCACCATATCACATTATGTCTCTACCACCATATCACATTATGTCTCTACCACCATATCACATTATTTCTCCACCACCATATCACATTATGTCTCCACCATCACATCACATTATGTCTCCACCATCATATCACATCATGTCTCCACCACCATATCACATTATGTCTCTACCACCATATCACATTATGTCTCTACCACCATATCACATTATGTCTCCACCACCATATCACATTATGTCTCTACCACCATCCATATCACATTATGTCTCCACCACCATATCACATTATGTCTCTACCACCATATCACATTATGTCTCTACCACCATATCACATTATGTCTCCACCACCATATCACATTATGTCTCTACCACCATCCATATCACATTATGTCTCCACCACCATATCACATTTTGTCTCTACCACCATATCACATCATGTCTCCACCACCACATCACATCAGTAGAGTCCGGAAAGACTTAGCTGTCTGAGTACTCGCACTCTCACAACACACCCGGTGCTACTCCACTTAACTCTACAGCCACACACACACACACACACACACACACACACACACACACACACACACACACACACACACACACACACACACACACCATACACCACACACACCACACACACACACACACCAATCTCACACACACACACCACTCTCAGTCCTTTTCCACTTAACTACTTAACTCTCCAACCACCAGAGAGGGCTCTGTTCAAGGATGTTTGTGATCAAGAGACATTTGTTCACAGCTGAGGTATTATTCAGTAGTATTCTAGAGTTCTTATGATCTCTCATTGTCTCCAACGTTCTGGTTCTACTTCCTCTCATGGGTACTTGTTGGAATTCTAGAGTGGGAGCTTGACATTGTAAATGAATTAATTAGCTCCATTGTTTGGGGTTTTGTTACTCAAGTACATTTACCCTTCACACATACAAATACACACATACAGTGGCTTCTGAAAGTATTCACCCCCCTTGGCATTTTTCCTATTTTGTTGCCTTACAACCTGGAATTAAAATGGATTTGGGGGGGGTTGTATCATTTGATTTACACAACATGCCTACCACTTTGAAAATGCAAAATATATTTTATTGTGAAACAAACAAGAAATAAGAAAAAATAACAGAAAACTTGAGCGTGCATAACTATTCACCTCCCCAAAGTCAATACTTTGTAGAGCCACCTTTTGCAGCAATTACAGCTGCAAGTCTCTTGGGGTATGTCTCTATAAGCTTGGCACATCTAGCCACTGGGATTTTTGCCCATTCTTCAAGGCAAAACTGCTCCAGCTCCTTCAAGTTGGATGGGTCCGCTGGTGTACAGCAATCTTTAAGTCATCCCACAGACTATCAATTGGATTGAGGTCTGGGCTTTGACTAGGCCATTCCAAGACAATTAAATGTTTCCCCTTAAACCACTCAAGTGTTGCTTTAGCAGTATGCTTAGGGTCATTGTCCTGCTGAAAGGTGAACCTCTGTCCCAGTCTCAAATCTCTGGAAGACAGAAACAGGTTTCACTCAAGAATTTCCCTGCATTTAGCGACATCCATCATTCCTTCAATTCTGACCAGTTTCCCAGTCCCTGCCGATGAAAAACATCCCCACAGCATGATGCTGCCACCACCATGCTTCACTGTGGGGATGGTGTTCTCTGGGTGATGAGAGGTGTTGGGTTTGCGCCAGACATAGCATTTCCCTTAATGGCCAAAAAGCTCAATTTTAGTCTCATCTGACCAGAGTACATTCTTCCATATGTTTGGGGCGTCTCCCACATGGCTTTTGGCGAACACCAAACGTGTTTGCTTATTCTTTTCTTTAAGCAATGGCTTTTTTCTGGCCACTCTTCCGTAAAGCCCAGCTCTGTGGAGTGTACGGCTTAAAGTGGTCCTATGGATAGATACTCCAATCTCCGCTGTGGAGCTTTGCAGCTCCTTCAGGGTTATCTTTGGTCTCTTTGTTGCCTCTCTGATTAATGTCCTCCTTGCCTGGTCCTGAGTTTTGGTGGGCGGCCCTCTCTTGGCAGGTTTGTTGTGGTGCCATATTCTTTACATTTTTTAATAATGGATTTAATGGTGCTCCGTGGGATGTTCAACGTTTCGGATATTTTTTTATAACCCAACCCTGATCTTTACTTCCCCACAACTTTGTCCCTGACCTGTTTGGAGAGCTCCTTGGTCTTCATGGTGCCGCTTGCTTGGTGGCGCTCCTTGCTTAGTGGTGTTGCAGACTCTGGGGCCTTTCAGAACAGGTGTATATATACTGAGATCATGTGACACTTAGATTGCACACAGGTGGACTTTATTTAACTAATTATGTGACTTCTGAAGGTAATTGGTTGCACCAGATCTTATTCAGGGGCTTCATAGCAAAGGGGGTGAATACATACGAACGCACCACTTTTCCTTTATTTATTTTGTAGAATTTTTTGAAACAAGTAATTTTTTTCATTTCACTTCACCAATTTGGACTATTTTGTGTATGTCCATTACATAAAATCCAAATAAAAATCCATTTAAATGACAGGTTGTAATGCAAGAAAATAGGAAAAATGCCAAAGGGGATGAATACTTTTGCAAGGCACTGTATGAGAGCTGGCATGTACAAACACACACAAACACACACACACACAAATGCACACTTCTCCAACCTTGCCGTTTTCTGCTACTGTGCTTTTTAACAATCTCTTGGCTTTATTTATTTCACTCTTTCTTTTTTAACCCCCCTGTTCTTGTCTTCCAACCCCTGTTCTCTCTCTCCAACCCCCTCCTCCTCTTCCAACCCCTGTCCTCTCTCTCTAACCCCCTCCTCCTCTTCCAACCCCTGTCCTCTCTCTCCAACCCCTCCTCCTCTTCCAACCCCTGTCCTCTCTCTCTAACCCTCCTCCTCTTCCAACCCCTGTTCTCTCTCTCCAACCCCTCCACCTCTTCCAACCCCTATTCTCTCTCTCCAACCCCTCCTCCTCTTCCAACCCCTGTCCTCTCTCTCCAACCCCCTCCACCTCTTCCAACACCTGTCCTCTCTCTCTAACCCCCTCCTCCTCTTCCAACCCCTGTTCTCTCTCTCCAACCCCCTCCACCTCTTCCAACCCCTGTCCTCTCTCTCTAACCCCCTCCTCCTCTTCCAACCCCTGTCCTCTCTCTCTAACCCCCTCCTCCTCTTCCAACCCCTGTCCTCTCTCTCCAACCCCCCTCCTCCTCTTCCAACCCCTGTCCTCTCTCTCTAACCCCCTCCTCCTCTTCCAACCCCTGTCCTCTCTCTCTAACCCCCTCCTCCTCTTCCAACCCCTGTCCTCTCTCTCCAACCCCCTCCACCTCTTCCAACCCCTGTCCTCTCTCTCTAACCCCCTCCTCCTCTTCCAACCCCTGTCCTCTCTCTCCAACCCCCTCCTCCTCTTCCAACCCCTGTCCTCTCTCTCCAACCCCTCCACCTCTTCCAACCCCTGTCCTCTCTCTCTAACCCCTCCTCCTCTTCCAACCCCTATTCTCTCTCTCCAACCCCCTCTTCCTCTTCCAACCCCTGTCCTCTCTCTCCAACCCCCTCCTCCTCTTCCAACCCCTGTCCTCTCTCTCCAACCCCCTCCACCTCTTCCAACCCCTGTCCTCTCTCTCTAACCCCCTCCTCCTCTTCCAACCCCTGTCCTCTCTCTCTAACCCCCTCCACCTCTTCCAACCCCTGTCCTCTCTCTCTAACCCCCTCCTCCTCTTCCTTCCCTCTGTCCTCTAGATGCAAGACGCTATGGGCTATGAACTTCCTTGGGCCTATTTTGTCAGTCTCGTCATCTTTGGATCCTTTTTCGTTCTAAATCTGGTTCTGGGGGTGTTGAGCGGGTAAGAGCGCTGTGAGTGTGTGTATTTGTGTGTGTGTGTGTGTGTTTGCCCTCCCTGTGACCGCAGACCAGACAACAAGACTCCTGGGACAGAGAAATAGGGGGATGAAAAGAGAATATGGAAAGGTGGGGAGAGGGAGGAGACACTCTCTCTCCAATCTCAGCCACTAATTGCTTGCTTAAATAACATAGATATTCCAACCCTACGAAATCAGAATTTAGAATCGAAAAACTCCATCCAAAAATCCATTCAGTCATTCAGTGAAAGTCTTGTGATGTCACGAGAGGCTGTGTCCTGGAGGGACGTTACATCCCCCTGAGGTGGCTGCAAACCCAGACAGCTATGGCTCCATCTGCTGGTATGGTCGGGAACTCCACCCCTCTATGGCCAATCTTCCCACGCAGCTGAAACAAATGAGGAGCTGATGAGCTGAAGGTTTGGGAAGGGAAGAGACACAGTCTCCAAGCGGGGCTCTCTGGAGGACAAGAGTGCTGCACGTCCACTTCCATGAGGAATATAAGGATTTGGAGATACTTACCTTTGGGAAATACTCACCTTTGGATATATACACCTGTGGAAATACGTGTGGGACATTTGGAAGGACGTTTTGCTGGGTTGGCCACTAGCTGCAACGTGGAAGACAGTAAGACTGGGGAAAAGTTATTTGAGCAAGGGAGAGTTATGATTTTGGATGTGGAAGAGACATCCCTGAACTGTTAACCCTTAAGAGCCACCAGAGAACAGTATTGTGTTATACTTTCGTTAGTTTCCCCCAGACCTTTAATAAAATCCTTGTTTTGGTTGAACCTGGTCTCCTTGCACTACTTGAGCAATCCCGCTGAAAGCTGTGTAGCCTCTCGTGACATCACAGATGGTGGAGAATACAGGCACGCTCAAGCGTTAATAGTGCATGTCAGAGGAGGATACCGAAGGTTTGATCACCCAGTTTTCCAAGTTGGACGTAGGCTCCCCGCCGACTGAAATGGAGGACATATTGAAAGCCCCTTGTTGCTGGCCAGCAAGCCCAGATGCAAGCAAACGTGGCTCTCTTGGAGGAGCAAAAGAAAGCCAACCTTCTGAAGGCAGAGGAATTGCAGTTGCAGAGACAGAGGGTGGTCCAAAATACCCGCCCAATAAAGGCAAGTGACTTTATATCTAAGATGGGAGCTACCGATGACATTGAGGCATACCTGCATGCATTTGAGGCCACGGCCACTAGGGAAGCCTGGCCCAAGCAACAGTGGGTTGGTCTGTTAGCCCCCTTTCTAACCGGGGAATCGCTGAATGCTGTCCGGGACCTGGGCCCTGACCAGGTTACTGACTATGATGCCCTGAAGTCTGAGATCCTCAGCAGATATGGACTCACAAAGTTTGGTATGGCCCAGCGCTTTCACAGCTGGACCTTCCAACCAGACCAACCTCCTCGGGCGCAGATGCATGAACTTGTCCGAATCGCAAGGAAATGGCTGGATCCGCAGAGGAATACAGCAGCGGCGGTGGTGGAGGCCGTTGTGGTGGATCGTTACCTACGCGCCCTGCCTTATGAGGCAAAACGGTTCATCAGTCAACAGGCCTTGACCACGGCTGATCTGACCGTGGAAGCTGTGGAAAAGTACCAGGCCACAGCGGAGATGCTGAATGCTTCCGAAAAGACCCCAGGAGTGCGGCCCCACCACAAATGGGAAGAACCCGTCCAAAGGACCCCAAGGTCTCGAACCCAGCCACGTCAGGACTTATCCCGGCTCCAGGGGGAGCCAGAAACCAGGCGGGTCCAAGAAGAGTACACCAGGAGGGGGGAAACTCGACAGTGTTACCGGTGTGGGGAGATGGGACATATCTCCTGGCAGTGTGGGAAACCAGCCGATGAACCTATGCCCACTGCGGAGTCCTCCAGCTCAGCACCCACACACCGTTTTGCCTCGCTCTTGGGAGTCGTAGATGGCGGCCCAGATCGACCCCCCCACCTGCCCGGTAACTGTGAATCACCATGATGTGGAGGCCTTACTGGATTCTGGTAGCCGGGCCACCCTGGTGCGTAAGGATTTGGTGGGCCCAACGTGTCTGACCCCGGGAAAGTCCTCCCAGTTTCCTGTGTCCATGGGGACACCAGAGAATACCCCATTACTGAACTTACAATGACCAGCACACGGGGAACCATACACACGATGGCGGGGGTGGTTGATTCCCCCCCCGTCCCTGTCCTAATTGGACGAGACTGCCCAGCCTTTTACCCACTCTGGAGAGAGTCTCAGGAGAGGATAACCCGAGTACCTCGGAAACGGAGAGGCAAGACTCATCCTGGGAAGGCTCCGGTGCAATCCTCCGAGTTACTCACTCCCGCCCGGGCTCTGATAGGGATGGCAGGTGCCCAGACCGACACAGAGACGGAGCTACAGAATCTGGACAAAGAACTGTCTGGTCTGAAGGGGACCGCTGAGAGGTATCGTTTGTTAAAGCAACAGTTAGACATGAAGACAGAAGAGTTAGATATCCTCCAGGCTAAACTCCAACAGAGCTCCTTCCCTAAGCAACAGGAGGAGCTGGAGAGGCTGCGCAGGACCATCGAGGAGTGTGAGGAGACCCTGCGCAGTAGTAAGGAGGTCCAGAAGAAGGCAGAGGAGAAGTACAAGGTGTTGGAGAACAAGATGAAGAATGCGGAGGCAGAGAGAGAGAAGGAACTGAAAGCTGCTCAACAGAAGCTAAACTCTGCTAAAACCAAGGCTGATGCGTTCAGTAAGAAACTCAAGGAGAGACAACAGGAGGCTGAGTCCCTGGTCCTAGAGTTGGAGGAGTTGAAGAGAGAGCAGTCTGGCAAGCACCACGGCAATGCGGACGCCCTCTCCCGGCGTGATGCCTTCTTCGCTGCCTTTTACCCGACGAGGACGTCGGTCCCGAGGAGGGGGATGTGTGATGTCACGAGAGGCTGTGTCCTGGAGGGACGTTACATCCCCCTGAGGTGGCTGCAAACCCAGACAGCTATGGCTCCATCTGCTGGTATGGTCGGGAACTCCACCCCTCTATGGCCAATCTTCCCACGCAGCTGAAACAAATGAGGAGCTGATGAGCTGAAGGTTTGGGAAGGGAAGAGACACAGTCTCCAAGCGGGGCTCTCTGGAGGACAAGAGTGCTGCACGTCCACTTCCATGAGGAATATAAGGATTTGGAGATACTTACCTTTGGGAAATACTCACCTTTGGATATATACACCTGTGGAAATACGTGAGAGACATTTGGAAGGACGTTTTGCTGGGTTGGCCACTAGCTGCAACGTGGAAGACAGTAAGACTGGGGAAAAGTTATTTGAGCAAGGGAGAGTTATGATTTTGGATGTGGAAGAGACATCCCTGAACTGTTAACCCTTAAGAGCCACCAGAGAACAGTATTGTGTTATACTTTCGTTAGTTTCCCCAGACCTTTAATAAAATCCTTGTTTTGGTTGAACCTGGTCTCCTTGCACTACTTGAGCAATCCCGCTGAAAGCTGTGTAGCCTCTCGTGACATCACAGTCTCCACTTCCACAAGGCTTCAGTCATCTGTGACTGGTCGAAAGTGTGTCTGAAATGGCACCTTAGGCTGTAGTCAAAGTGCATAAAAAAATAGGAAAGGTAGGTTTAGATGCTTCTTTAGAAACGCCAATACATTTAACCTCAAGGGACAGGTTCAGGAGCGGGTCAATGCAAGGGATTATGGGTAGGGAGAGGAGGAGGAAGAGGAGGCGGTGAAGAAAGAGGAAAGGAGGAGGAGGAGAGGAGGATTCTGGGAATGTAATGCCCAGTATCAGGTAGAAAGCTGTGTTTGTGTGTGTGTGTGTGTGTGTGTGTGTGCTGTGTGTGTGTGTGTGTGTGTGTGTGTAGATGGGTTGACGTGTGTTGTACCGGCCGTATGGTAATCCCTAACCACCTGTCTTTCCGCTTTATGGTAATACGTCCCGAGTCGTTGCCGGTGGTGACGTGATGTCACAACCTCTCAGAGCATGCTGGTGTTCCCACAGGAGAGTTACACAGTGTTCACAGATCACAGAGAGAGAGAGACGAACATCTCTCCTTCCTCTGCTGTCTTTTTCTCTCTCCTTTCTCCCTCTCTCTCTCTCTCTCTCTCTCTCTCTTCTCCCCCTCTCTCTCTCTCTCTCTCTCTCTCTCTCTCTCTCTCTCTCTCTCTCTCTCTCTCTCTCTCTCTCTCTCTCTCTCTCTCTCTCTCTCTCTCTCTCTCTCTCTCTCTCTCTCTCTCTCTCTCTCTCTCTCCCCCCCTCTCTCTCCCTTTCTCCCCCTTCTCTCTCTCTCTCTCTCGCTCCTCTCTGTCCTCTTTTTCCCCTCTCCCTTCCCTATATCTCCTGTCCCTTCTATCTCCTCTCTCCTCTCTTCCCCCCATCCACCTCTACATTGGGAGAAGTCAGTACTGTAGATAAACCTTTTCTCTCCTCCTCTGTGGTTCAGCCCAGGCATCCCCCCTGGGGCGCTCCTACTCACTTAAAAAACCTTTCTCTCCCATTTAAAACCAACTGGCTTTGTTTCTGCAGTTTAAAGCTCACTCCTGCAGGTGGTCCCTGTTTTCTGTTTTTACCCAATGCTGAGTCATGTTGCGAAGTATAAGGTGTACACACACACACAGTCGAGAAACGCAGTGATAAATTATTTAGACTCAGGTTGACTCAGAAGTACACTCTTAGAAAATGTTTTGCTATCTAGAACCTTACAGGGTTATTCGGCTGTCTCTATAGGAGATCCATTTGAAAAACCCTTTTGGGTTCAATGTAGAGCCCTTTTACAGAGGGTTCTACATGGAACCCAAAAGGGTTCTGCCTGGAACCAAAAATGGTTCTGTCTGGAAGCAAAAAGGGTTCTCCTGACCTATAGGGACAGCTGAAGAACTCTTTTGGAACCGTCTGATATTTTATTTATCTGAGGAGCATTGGAGTTGGAATTTTCCTGGTAACTAAGCGCTAACTAAGGTTATAATGGGGTGGTCTGTGAGGTGTAACACATTGTGACTGACTTGGTTCGAAACCGAGTCATCTGTGTGCCATAATATTGTGTTAGCCCACTGAGCTTAAGCCCAGTGCTGGAAAAAGTACGCAATTGTCAGACTTGAGTAAAAGTGAAAGTCACCCAGTAAAATACTATTTAAGTAAAAGTCTAAAAGTATTTGGTTTTAGATATACTTAAGTATCAAAAGTAAACGTAATGGCTAAAATATACTTAAGTATCAAAAGTAAAAGTATGAATTATTTCAAATTCCTTATATTAAGCAAACCAGACGGCACCATTTTCTTGTTTTTTTATCTACACATAGCCAGGGGCACACTCCAACACTCAGACATCATTTACAAACAAAGTATTTGTGTTTAGTGAGTCCACCAGATCAGAGGCAGTAGAGATGACCAGGGATGTTCTCTTGATAAGTGTGTGAATTGGACCATTTTCTTTTCCTGCTAAGCATTCAAAATATAACGAGTACTTTTGGGTGTCAGGGAAAATGTATGGAGTAAAAAGTACATTATTTTCTTTAGGAATGTAGTGGAGTAAAAGTAAAAGTTGTCAAAAATATAAATAGTAAAGTAAAGTACAGATACCCCCCAAAAACTACTTAAGTAGTACTTTAAAGTATTTTTACTTAAGTACTTTACACCACTGCTTTAGCCTAGGTAGGCAATCAGGTCTTCAGGTCCCAGACAAGGGTTATACACACACACACACACTGCAGTGGAAGCTGTGATGAGGAGAGTGGTCCCATCGCGGGCCGGTCCAGTGGAGTCTTGTTGCTCTGAGTGTGTTGAAGGGAACTTAACTCTTGTTGCTCTGTGTGTGTTGAAGGGAACTTAACTCTTGTTGCTCTGAGTGTGTTGAAGGGAACTTAACTCTTGTTGCTCTGTGTGTGTTGAAGGGAACTTAACTCTGTGCGAAGGGAACTTAACTCTTGTTGCTCTGAGTGTGTTGAAGGGAACTTAACTCTTGTTGGTCTGTGTTGAAGGGACATTAACTCTCCCCTGCCTCCCCTCTCCTGTCTCTTCCCAGGTCAACGACGCTGTAGGGAGCGGGTGGCCCTGGCTCTATTTTGTCACGCTAATCATCATAGGGTCATTTTTTGTGCTTAACTTGGTGTTGGGAGTGTTGAGCGGGTAAGAACCAGTTCTAGTGCAGGTTCTAATGTAGCCTGGCCTCTTCCTCTTCCTCTCCGGCTGACTGACTGGTTCAGCTGAGGCCTCTTCCTCTCCGGCTGACTGACTGGTTCAGCTGTGGCCTTTTCTGACTGACTGGTTCTACCATGGCCTCTTCTGTCTGTCTGTCTGTCTGTCTGACTGTCCTGGCCTCTTCTGTCTGTCTGTCTGTCTGACTGGTTCTACCATGGCCTCTTCTGTCTGTCTGTCTGTCTGTCTGTCTGTCTGTCTGTCTGTCTGTCTGACTGGTTCTACCATGGCCTCTTCTGTCTATCTGTCTGTCTGACTGACTGGTTCTAATATGGCCTCTACTGGTATTATTTTCTGCTTGACTGACTGACCGCTCCTCTGGTCTGCCTGCTTGATGGACTGACTGATTCTTCTGTAACCTGTTCTCTTTGCCTGACTGACTGGTTCGGCTGTTCTCCTCTCTGCCAGACTGACTGACTGGTTCGGCTGTTCTCCTCTCTGCCAGACTGACTGACTGGTTCGGCTGTTCTCCTCTCTGCCAGACTGACTGACTGGTTATGCTGTAGCCTCTTCTTCCAGCCTGACTTACTGACTGTTCCCGTTGTCTGCCTGCCTGCCAGACTGACTGGTTCTGCTGTTCTCCTCTCTGCCAGACTGACTGACTGGTTCGGCTGTTCTCCTCTCTGCCAGACTGACTGACTGGTTCGGCTGTTCTCCTCTCTGCCAGACTGACTGACTGGTTCGGCTGTTCTCCTCTCTGCCAGACTGACTGACTGGTTCGGCTGTTCTCCTCTCTGCCAGACTGACTGACTGGTTCGGCTGTTCTCCTCTCTGCCAGACTGACTGACTGGTTCGGCTGTTCTCCTCTCTGCCAGACTGACTGACTGGTTCGGCTGTTCTCCTCTCTGCCAGACTGACTGACTGGTTCGGCTGTTCTCCTCTCTGCCAGACTGACTGACTGGTTCGGCTGTTCTCATCTCTGCCAGACTGACTGACTGGTTCGGCTGTTCTCCTCTCTGCCAGACTGACTGACTGGTTCGGCTGTTCTCCGCTCTGCCCGACTGACTGACTGGTTCGGCTGTTCTCCTCTCTGCCAGACTGACTGACTGGTTCGGCTGTTCTCCTCTCTGCCAGACTGACTGACTGGTTCGGCTGTTCTCCGCTCTGCCAGACTGACTGACTGGTTCGGCTGTTCTCCTCTCTGCCAGACTGACTGACTGGTTCGGCTGTTCTCCTCTCTGCCAGACTGACTGACTGGTTCGGCTGTTCTCCTCTCTGCCAGACTGACTGACTGGTTCGGCTGTTCTCCTCTCTGCCAGACTGACTGACTGGTTCGGCTGTTCTCCGCTCTGCCAGACTGACTGACTGGTTCGGCTGTTCTCCTCTCTGCCAGACTGACTGACTGGTTCGGCTGTTCTCCTCTCTGCCAGACTGACTGACTGGTTCGGCTGTGGCCTCTTCTTCCAGCCTGACTTACTGACTGCTCCTATTTCTGACTGACTGACTTGCTGACTGTCTCTCCACCTCCTCTCCTCTCCCTCTTCCTGCTAACCCACTCTATTCTAGTCTCTGGCTTTTAGTTGGGATGGATGCTGCTGTTATTGCTCTTAGCTGGGTGAATACAGTGGTCTATGATAACCCATCTATAATGTAATGATGTCTCAAGACGTGTCTACAGCATGTATAAGGTTGTTTGTTAAGACATCTATTCATGAACTTTAGCTCCTGTATGTCTGACTTTTGTTTACAGTATCTCTTGTAATATTTTCTTTGCATGCTTCACACTCACCATAAAGCCCCAAAAGTGCCATTGATTCCTGCTAAGAATGTGATCCACATCAATCCTAAATGGATAACAGAGGGAGAGGATAGGGAGACATACATGGAGATAGGCAGGACATGGAGAAACAGAGAGACCCCTGGGAGTATTTCTACTGAAGGTGCTAATGGTGCATATAGATAACAGGAGACAGGACATGGAGAACCAGAGAGACTTCTGGGACCATTTCCTCTGGAGCAACTCCGCCAGTTTGTCTCATCGATGTTCCCTTTTATTATATCAGGTAGCCTGGGGTTGTCTTCCAAATGTCACCCTATTCCCTATTTGGTTCACTACTTTTGACCCTATCGTGTCCCGTGTCTATGGGCCCTAGTCAAAGGTAGTGCACTATGTAGGGAATAGGGTGCAGTTTGTGACGCAAGCCAGGGTCGTGGGCCAGCAGTGCCAGACATACTAAGCCCTGTAGACAGAGTCTGTGGTGTGGGGCTGTAATTTCAGAACTCCCCAGGTGACCGGTACTCCACCCAAACACCTCTTACCAACACAGCGATTTCCTCAAACACCAACCAGGGAGGTCGGAAGCTGTGTAGGCCCTAGTGGTAGGCTGCGTCCCAAATAACACCCTATTCCCTTTATAGTGCACTACTTTCGACCAGGGCTCCCATAGGGAATAGGGTGCTGTTTGGGACCCACACGTAGATCCACTAGCTGAATTCTAAAGAGTAGAACAGTAGAAGTTAAAAGTATTGTTTGTTATGCAGAGTCTCATCACGTTCTTCACCTTTCATTGTATTGCATCCCTTGAAGGTGCTACAAAGTAACTGATGTAGCATTCTCCAGATCTTTGTATTTCACCATTCCTTCTTTCTAGTGCATGCAGCTGAGTTCTCTCCTGTTGCTTATAGTAATTGTTGAAGTCTCACCACCTAAAATACACTGAGTATAAAAAAACATTAAGAACACCTTCCTAATATTGAGTTGCACCCCCCCTCCCTTTTGCCCTCAGAACATACTCAATTCGTCGGGGCATGGACTCTACAAGGTGTCGAAAGCGTTCCACAGGGATGCTGGCCCATGTTGACTCCAATGCTTCCCACAGTTGTTCTTTGGGTGGTGGGCCATTCTTGATACACACAGGAAGTAGTTTGGGGGTTCTGGGATTTTCTTCGCCGATAGGGGGGAGCGTGACAGTTCACCTGGCACCTACTACCATACCCCGTTCAAAGGCACTGAAATATTTTGTCTTGCCCATTCACCCTCTGAATGGCACACATACACAATCCATGTCTCAATTGTCTCAAGGCTTAAAACTCCTTCTTTAACCTGTCTCCTCCCCTTCATCTACACTGATTGAAGTGGATTTAACAAGTGACATACAATAAGGGATCATAGCTTTAACCTGGATTCACCTGATCAGTCTATGTCATGGAAAGAGCAGGTGTTCTTAATGTTTTGTCCACTCAGTGTATATACAATACTCATATTTCCATATCTGTGGCTTGTTCCTTGATGTTGTGACAAAATTTTTTTTTCTGTTTCTACAGTGGGACAAATTGGGCAACTTTGATTGTGTTGAGAATTAGCTTTCTTGCTTTAAATTCACCTTCTTTTTCCTTTTCTAATAGGGCTACTGCTTGCTCAGAAAAAACTGGATAATCTGTTGCTACAATTGCTACAATGGGTTTTCAGATCCTCTCTCCTCCTCCTCCTCCTCCATCCTCTCCTCCTCATCCTCTCCTCCTCCTCCTCCATCCTCTCCTCCTCCTCCTCCTCCTCCTCCATCCTCTCCTCCTCATCCTCTCCTCCTCCTCCTCCTCCATCCTCTCCTCATCATACTCTCCTCCTCCTCCTCCATCCTCTCTCCTCCTCCTCCTCCTCCTCCTCCTCCTCCTCCTCCTCCTCCTCCTCCTCCTCCTCCTCCTCCGCCTCCTCCATCCTCTCCTCCTCCCCCTCTCCTCCACCATCCTTTCCTCTCCTCTCCACCTCCTTTCCTCCTCCATCCTCTCCTCCCCCATCCTCTCCTCCTCCTTCCATCTCCTCCCTCTCCTTTCCTCTCCTTTCCTCTCCTCTCCTCTCCTCTCCTCTCCTCTCCTCTCCTCTCCTCCTCCTCCCCTCTCCTCCCTCTCCTTTCCTCTCCTCTCCTCTCCTCTCCTCTCCCTCTCTCCTGACCTTGCAGAGAGTTTTCCAAGGAGAGAGAGAAGGCCAAGGCCAGAGGAGACTTCCAGAAGCTGAGAGAGAAGCAGCAGCTGGAGGAGGACCTGAAGGGTTACCTGGACTGGATCACACAGGCTGAAGACATCGACCCAGAGAACGAGGAGGAGGGGCTCGACGAGGACAAGCCCAGAAACCGTGAGTGCAGTCTGGGGAGAGGATGGAGGGAAAGAGGGGGAGGGTATGGCGGTGGGCTGGATAAAATGAAATGGAGGGTGGTAGGATTAGTTGTGTGTTTGTATGTAGGTGTCATTTGTGTGTGTTTGTGGGGTTGGGTGTGTGTAGGTTTGTGTGTGCGTGTGTGTGTGCGTGCATGTGTGCGTGTGTTGGACCGATGAGTATTGTCAGAGAGGAGTTACCAATCAAGTGCAACAGTTGTGTCAATCAATACTTCTCCACCTGTGCCTCTGAGCGCTCTACCCTCAGTACAGAGCGTGTGTGTGTGCACGTACCTGTCTGCCTGTGTGTGTGTGTGTGTGTGTGTGTGTGTGTGTGTGTGCATGCGTGCATGAATGTGTTGTCTCCCCTATCCTGTGGCTCAGTATAGTACCCCCCAGGCAGTGCAGTGAAGCCTGGTCCTAAGTCACAGTGGATGGGATTAGCAGTCTCTCCCCTCCACGGTCAATGGGCTATCGATTACCCCTAACACCACCATGCTACGATGCCATTCCCCCTAACACCACCATGCTACGATGCCATTCCCCCTAACACCACCATGCTACGATGCCATTCCCCTAACACCACCATGCTACGATGCCATTCCCCTAACACCACCATGCTACGATGCCATTCCCCCTAACACCACCATGCTACGATGCCATTCCCCCTAACACCACCATGCTACGATGCCATTCCCCCTAACACCACCATGCTACGATGCCATTCCCCCTAACACCACCATGCTACGATGCCATTCCCCCTAACACCACCAAGCTACGATGCCATTCCCCCTAACCCACCATGCTACGATGCCATTACCCCTAACACCACCATGCTACGATGCCATTCCCCCTAACACCACCATGCTACGATGCCATTCCCCTAACACCACCATGCTACGATGCCATTCCCCCTAACACCACCATGCTACGATGCCATTCCCCTAACACCACCATGCTACGATGCCATTCCCCTAACACCACCATGCTATGATGCCATTACCCCTAACACCACCATGCTACGATGCCATTCCCCTAACACCACCATGCTACGATGCCATTCCCCCTAACACCACCATGCTACGATGCCATTACCCCTAACACCACCATGCTACGATGCCATTCCCCCTAACACCACCATGCTACGATGCCATTCCCCCTAACACCACCATGCTACGATGCCATTCCCCCTAACACCACCATGCTACGATGCCATTCCCCCTAACACCACCATGCTACGATGCCATTACCCCTAACACCACCATGCTACGATGCCATTCCCCCTAACACCACCATGCTACGATGCCATTCCCCCTAACACCACCATGCTACGATGCCGTTCCCCCTAACACCACCATGCTACGATGCCATTCCCCCTAACACCACCATGCTACGATGCCATTCCCCCTAACACCACCATGCTACGATGCCATTCCCCCTAACACCACCATGCTACGATGCCATTCCCCCTAACACCACCATGCTATGATGCCATTACCCCTAACACCACCATGCTACGATGCCATTCCCCCTAACACCACCATGCTACGATGCCATTTCCCCTAACACCACCATGCTATGATGCCATTACCCCTAACACCACCATGCTACGATGCCATTCCCCCTAACACCACCATGCTACGATGCCATTCCCCCTAAAACAGGCAAAACACTCCTCTATCCAGCTTACGCATACTGTACACACACACACACACATACAAACACACACACAGACACACAAACCCATTGACTTTGGCATCAAGCAGTGACCTGTTTCAAGCTCAGCTGGTGCTGAACGGCCATAACGTCTCTAATGTCCATGTAAACCACAGTTCAGTAGCAGTGCTCTCTCTCTCCATCCTCTACCTGTCTCAATTAAATTCAATTTCAATTTAAGGGCTTTATTGGCATGGGAAACATATGTTTACATTGCCAAAGCAAGTGAAGTAGATAGTAAACAAAAATGAAATAAACAATAAATATTAACAGTAAACATTACACTCAGAAGTTCCAAAAGAATAAAGACATTTCAAATGTCATATTATGTATATATACAGTGTTGTAACAATGTGCAAATAGTTAAATTACAAATGGGAAAATAAATAAACATAAATTACAATGGTGTTTGTTCGTCACTGGTTGCCCTTTTCTTGTGGCAACAGGTCACAAATATTGCAGCTGTGATGGCACACTGTGGTATTTCACCCAGTAGATATGGGAGTTTATCAAAATTGTGTTTGTTTTCTAATTCTTTGTGGATCGCTGTAATCTGAGGGAAATATGTGTCTCTAATATGGTCATACATTTGGCTCTCTCTCCTCTCTCTCTCTCCATCCTCTACCTCTCTCTCTCTCTCTCTCTCTCTCTCTCTCTCTCCCTCTCCATCCTCTCTTTCTCTCTCTCTCTCTCTCCCTCTCCATCCTCTCTCTCTCTCTCTCTCTCTCTCTCTCTCTCTCTCTCTCTCTCTCTCTCTCTCTCTCCATCCTCTACCTCTCTCTCTCTCTCTCCATCCTCCACCTCTCTCTCTCTCTCTCTCTCTCCATCCTCTACCTCTCTCTCTCTCTCGCCATCCTCTACCTCTCTATCATTCTCTCTCTCCACTTCAAACACCAAAGGTAATTTACAACTGAATTTGTTTTCCTCATGGTTGATTAGCCAAGCCTATCTGCTGCCTAGTCTCTCTCTTTCTCACTGACTCACTCAGTCACTCCTCCCCTCTCTCTCTCTCTCTCGCTCTCTCTCTCTCCCTCACACATCTGCACATATGGTACACTCTCTGTCTCTCTGTCTGCCTGCCCATCTGTCTTTCTGTCTGTCTGTCTGTCTGTCTGTCTGTCTGTCTGTCTGTCTGTCTGTCTGTCTGTCTGTCTGTCTGCTTGCCCGTCTGTCTCTCTGGCTGCCCGCCCGTCTGTCTATCTGGCTGCCTGCCCGTCTGTCTGTCTGTCTGTCTGTCTGTCTGTCTGTCTGTCTGTCTGTCTGTCTGGCTGTCTGGCTGGCTGCCTGCCCGTCTGTCTGTCTGTCTGTCTGTCTGTCTGTCTGGCTGGCTGCCTGCCCGTCTGTCTGTCTGTCTGTCTGTCTTTCTATCTGCCTGACTGTCTGTCTCTCTGGCTGCCTGCCCACCTGTCTGTCTGTCTGCCCGTCTGTCTGTCTGCCCGTCTGTCAGCACTGTTTGTTTGACTGGCCAGGTACACACACACAGACACGCTGCAAACACATTCAGGCATGGAGACACACACTATGAAAGGGAAGGACTCTCTCTCTGTATTGGGCACACCTTCCCTGGGGAGAGAGCAGGGAGCGCTGGCCCTGGAGCCCTGGAGCCCTGGAGCCCTGGGGCCCTGGAGCCCTGGAGCCCTGGAGCCCTGGGGCCCTGGGGCCCTGGAGCCCTGGAGCCCTGGGGCCCTGGAGCCCTGGAGCCCTGGAGCCCTGGGGCCCTGGAGCCCTGGAGCCCTGGAGCCCTGGAGCCCTGGGGCCCTGGGGAGCTGGGACTCTACACATGTAAACAGGGCTGGAGGACATTTCTTAACATACAGTACAGAATGTGTTTGTACGCGTCCCAAATGGCACCGTTCTCCCTGTACAGTAGGGTGTCCAATCAAAATGCATCTTTTGACCAATGGGTAAAATAATGTTAATTGTGTAGATGATCCTCTAAGAAAACCAACGGTCCAAACCTCATGTCTCTATCGCAATCCAGTTCAAAAGTTATTGGAGTTTTTACCCTTATAGGATGATGGCCAGAATTAGGGTGACTAAATCAGCTCGTGTCATGCTAATTTAGCTTTTTGCGACCCGCGAAAACAACTTTGAAGACGACGACCACAAAATGTTAAATCCTCAAAAGTTGTTACGAGATCAATTCAAATCAAATCAAATGTTATTGGCCACATGCGCCGAATACAACAGGTGCAGACATTACAGTGAAATGCTATGTCAACAGAGCTCGTGTGTGCGTTTGCGTGTGTGTGTGTGTGTGTGTGTGTGTGTGTGTGTGTGTATGTGCGTGTATGCGTGTGTGTGAGTGTGTGTGTGTGTGTGTGTGTGTGTGTGTGTGTGTGTGTGTGTGTGTGTGTGTGTGCATACGCGCACACTCATATCTGTGTGTCAGCTCTCTCTTTGTGCTTCAGAGACTGGAGACTGGACATAACACACAGAGACTGGACATAACACACAGAGACTGGACATAACACACAGAGACTGGACATAACACACAGAGACTGGACATAACACACAGAGACTGGACATAACACACAGAGACTGGACATAACACACAGAGACTGGACATAACACACAGAGACTGGACATAACACACAGAGACTGGACATAACACACAGAGACTGGACATAACACACAGAGACTGGACATAACACACAGAGACTGGACATAACACACAGAGACTGGACATAACACACAGAGACTGGACATAACACACAGAGACTAGACATAACACACAGAGACTGGACATAACACACAGAGACTGGACATAACACACAGAGACTGGACATAACACACAGAGACTGGACATAACACACAGAGACTGGACATAACACACAGAGACTGGACATAACACACAGAGACTGGAGACTGGACATAACACACAGAGACTGGACATAACACACAGAGACTGGAGACTGGACATAACACACAGAGACTGGACATAACACACAGAGACTGGAGACTGGACATAACACACAGAGACTAGACATAACACACAGAGACTGGACATAACACACAGAGACTGGATATAACACACAGAGACTAGACATAACACACAGAGACTGGATACTGGACATAACACACAGAGACTGGAGACTGGACATAACACACAGAGACTAGACATAACACACAGAGACTGGACATAACACACAGAGACTGGATATAACACACAGAGACTAGACATAACACACAGAGACTGGAGACTAGACATAACACACAGAGACTGGACATAACACACAGAGACTAGACATAACACACAGAGACTGGACATAACACACAGAGACTAGACATAACACACAGAGACTGGACATAACACACAGAGACTGGACATAACACACAGAGACTGGACATAACACACAGTGACTGGAGACTGGACATAACACACAGTGACTGGAGACTGGACATAACACACAGAGACTGGACATAACACACAGAGACTGGACATAACACACAGTGACTGGACATAACACACAGTGACTGGAGACTGGACATAACACACAGAGACTGGACATAACACACAGTGACTGGAGACTGGACATAACACACAGAGACTGGACATAACACACAGTGACTGGAGACTGGACATAACACACAGAGACTGGACATAACACACAGAGACTGGACATAACACACAGAGACTGGACATAACACACAGAGACTGGACATAACACACAGAGACTGGACATAACACACAGAGACTGGACATAACACACAGAGACTGGACATAACACACAGAGACTGGACATAACACACAGAGACTGGACATAACACACAGTGACTGGACATAACACACAGTGACTGGATACTGGACATAACACACAGAGACTAGACATAACACACAGAGACTGAACATAACACACAGAGACTGGAGGGAAGACATAACACACAGAGACTGGACATAACACACAGAGACTGGAGGGAAGACATAACACACAGAGACTGGACATAACACACAGAGACTAGACATAACACACAGAGACTGGACATAACACACAGAGACTGGACATAACACACAGAGACTAGACATAACACACAGAGACTGGATACTGGACATAACACACAGAGACTAGACATAACACACAGAGACTGAACATAACACACAGAGACTGGAGGGAAGACATAACACACAGAGACTGGACATAACACACAGAGACTGGAGGGAAGACATAACACACAGAGACTGGACATAACACACAGAGACTAGACATAACACACAGAGACTGAACATAACACACAGAGACTGGACATAACACACAGAGACTGGACATAACACACAGAGACTGGACATAACACACAGAGACTGGACATAACACACAGAGACTGGACATAACACACAGAGACTGGACATAACACACAGAGACTGGACATAACACACAGAGACTGGACATAACACACAGAGACTGGATACTGGACATTACACACAGAGACTAGACATAACACACAGAGACTGGACATAACACACAGAGACTGGACATAACACACAGAGACTGGACATAACACACAGAGACTGGACATAACACACAGAGACTGGACATAACACACAGAGACTGGACATAACACACAGAGACTGGACATAACACACAGAGACTGGACATAACACACAGAGACTGGACATAACACACAGAGACTGGACATAACACACAGAGACTGGACATAACACACAGAGGACTGGACATAACACACAGAGACTAGACATAACACACAGAGACTGGACATAACACACAGAGACTGGACATAACACACAGAGACTGGACATAACACACAGAGACTGGATACTGGACATAACACACAGAGACTAGACATAACACACAGAGACTGGACATAACACACAGAGACTGGACATAACACACAGAGACTGGACATAACACACAGTGACTGGACATAACACACAGAGACTGGACATAACACACAGAGACTGGACATAACACACAGAGACTGGAGACTGGACATAACACACAGAGACTGGATACTGGACATAACACACAGAGACTGGACATAACACACAGAGACTGGACATAACACACAGAGACTGGAGACTGGACATAACACACAGAGACTGGACATAACACACAGAGACTGGACATAACACACAGAGACTGGATACTGGACATAACACACAGAGACTAGACATAACACACAGAGACTGGACATAACACACAGAGACTGGACATAACACACAGAGACTGGACATAACACACAGAGACTGGACATAACACACAGAGACTGGACATAACACACAGAGACTGGACATAACACACAGAGACTAGACATAACACACAGAGACTGACTGGACATAACACACAGAGACTAGACATAACACACAGAGACTGAACATAACACACAGAGACTGGAGGGAAGACATAACACACAGAGACTGGACATAACACACAGAGACTGGAGGGAAGACATAACACACAGAGACTGGACATAACACACAGAGACTAGACATAACACACAGAGACTGAACATAACACACAGAGACTGGAGGGAAGACATAACACACAGAGACTGGACATAACACACAGAGACTGGACATAACACACAGAGCCTGGACATAACACACAGAGATTGGACACTGGACATAACACACAGAGACTGAACATAACACACAGAGACTGGAGGGAAGACATAACACACAGAGACTGGACATAACACACAGAGACTGGACATAACACACAGAGCCTGGACATAACACACAGAGATTGGACACTGGACATAACACACAGAGCCTGGACATAACACACAGAGATTGGACACTGGACATAACACACAGAGACTGACAGTATAGCATGCTGTTGTTGGTGTTCCCCAGGCCTATTTTAGCACCGTGGCCTTTGAGATCCTGAGTCCTCAGGGGTCTACTGTGTTCTGGTCTGTCCTGTTCTCAGAGCTCAGATGGGAACACAAAAACACACAAAAACACACACACACACACACACACACACACACACACACACACACACACACACCCACACACACACACACACACACACACACACACACTGGCTGACAGGCAGCATCACAGGTTTATTTATTTAACCTTTATTTAACTAGGCAAGTCAGTTAAGAACAAATTGTTATTTACAATGACGGCCTGTAGGTCACTCCTACAGATCAATACTAGAGATCAGGACAGAGATAAAAGGCCTAATCCCTCGAGGCTTTAGCTCAGCAGGCTGACACAGTCTTGTGGTGAGCAGATGACTTGGGTTAAACCCAGCTTTAATTCCTGCACTTCTAAAAACAATGTTTCCAATATCCTTCAGCAGTTCTCATGGTTGTAGGAAGTCAGCCAAGCTTGTTGTGATAGACTGAGGCTGAGGGACTGAGAGACAGGGCACCAGGCTTACTCACAGTAGCTAAATGAAGATACAGATAGGCTGTTTACATATCACGCTGCAATCAGGAGACCGAGAGAGAGGGGGAGGGAGAGAGAGGGAGAGGGAGAGGGAGAGGGAGAGGGAGAGGGAGAGGGAGAGGGAGAGAGAGGAGAGGGAGAGAGAGGGAGAGGGAGAGAGAGGGGGAGGGAGAGAGAGGGAGATGGAGAGAGAGGGGGAGGGAGAGAGAGGGGGAGGGAGAGAGAGGGGGAGGGAGAGGGAGAGCGAGGGGGAGGGAGAGAGAGGGAGAGGGAGGGAAACCTTATTTCTGTCCCACAGTTGTCGAGGATAGATAAAGACGGAAGTGGATTGATTGATTGACAGACTGGTTATTTTGCCCCCAGACAGACTTGTCTTTAGTAGAGAATTAGAGAGACAGTTTATAGTATTGTTGATGCCTCATGCTCAGTAGATGACATACTGATCAATGTACATTTGGTTATCTAATGGGTGATCTATTAAGACAGTTATTGTAGCATAAAAACAACAATTGGGCTTGTGTCATGGTGTATGGAGAAGAGAAGGGAGGGGAGGGGGGATGAAGGACCAAATCTATGACGGAGTACCATGGAATGACAGACAGAGCTCTGAGCAACATCGCCATCTAGAGGCAGGACTGTATTGTCTCTCTCTGTCTCTCTCTCTCTCTCTCTCTCTCTCTGTCTCTCTCTCTTTCACTGTCTGACTTTTTCCGCCTCTCTCTCGGTCTTTTGTGTGAGAGAGAGATAGAGATAGAGAGAGAGAGAGAGAGAGAGAGAGAGAGAGAGAGAGAGAGAGAGAGAGAGAGAGAGAGAGAGAGAGAGAGAGAGAGAGAGAGAGAGAGAGAGAGAGAGAGAGAGAGAGAGAGAGAGAGAGAGAGAGAGAGAGAGAGAGTTTTAGGTCCCCATGAGGATAGACACTAGGGGGGCTTTGATTGTTTTCTGATCTGTCTATCCTCCTCTCCTCCATCCATCTCTCCCTGTGGTTATGGCTTATGTCTTTGTATAGCGTCCCTCTTCCTCCATCCCTGCTGGTTGTTCATCACATCTGTTCATAAAAGTGTGTGTGTGTATGTTTCATCACTGCTGTGTGTCCTCTCTCCATTACCTTCTGAGGGGTGAATAAGTCAAGGTTAGATATACAGTATACAAAACATTAAGAACACCTTCCTGAGTTGATTCTAGACTGTAGGCTGTATTATTAAAGTTTATTTTAGACTGTATGCTGTATAATTAAAGTTTCAGATTGATTTTAGGCTGTAGGCTGTATAATTAAAGTTTCAGATTGATTTTAGACTGTAGGCTGTATAATTAAAGTTTCAGATTGATTTTAGACTGTAGGCTGTATAATTAAAGTTTCAGATTGATTTTAGACTGTAGGCTGTATAATTAAAGTTTCAGATTGATTTTAGACTGTAGGCGGTATAATTAAAGTTTCAGATTGGTTTTAGACTGTAGGCTGTATAATTAAAGTTTCAAATTGATTTTAGACTGTAGGCTATATAATTAAAGTTTCAGATTGATTTTAGACTGTGGGCTGTATAATTAAAGTTTCAGATTGATTTTAGACTGTATAATGAAAGTTTCAGATTGATTTTAGACTGTAGGCTGTATAATTAGTTTCAGATTGTTTTTAGACTGTAGGCTGTATAATTAAAGTTTCAGATTGATTTTAGACTGTAGGCTGTATAATTAAAGTTTCAGATTGATTTTAGACTGTAGACTGTATAATTAAAGTTTCAGATTGATTTTAGACTGTAGGCTGTATAATTAAAGTTTCAGATTGATTTTAGACTGTAGGCTGTATAATGAAAGTTTCAGATTGATTTTAGACTGTAGGCTGTATAATTAAAGTTTCAGATTGATTTTAGACTGTAGGCTGTATAATTAGTTTCAGATTGATTTTAGACTGTAGGCTGTATAATTAAAGTTTCAGATTGATTTTAGACTGTGGCGGTATAATTAAAGTTTCAGATTGGTTTTAGACTGTAGGCTGTATAATTAAAGTTTCAGATTGATTTTAGACTGTGGGCTGTATAATTAAAGTTTCAGATTGATTTTAGACTGTGGGCTGTATAATTAATGTTTCAGATTGATTTGAGAGGCTGTATAATTAAAGTTTCAGATTGTTTTTAGACTGTAGGCTGTATAATTAGTTTCAGATTGATTTTAGACTGTAGGCTGTATAATTAAAGTTTCAGATTGATTTTAGACTGTAGGCTGTATAATTAAAGTTTCAGATTGATTTTAGACTGTAGGCTGTATAATTAAAGTTTCAGATTGATTTTAGACTGTAGACTGTATAATTAAAGTTTCAGATTGATTTTAGACTGTGGGCTGTATAATTAAAGTTTCAGATTGATTTTAGACTGTAGGCTGTATAATTAAAGTTTCAGATTGATTTTAGACTGTAGGCTGTATAATTAAAGTTTCCGATTGATTTTAGACTGTAGACTGTATAATACAAGTTTCAGATTGAGTTTAGATTGTAGACTGTATAATAAAAGTTTCAGATTGATTTTAGACTGTAGGCTGTATAATGAAAGTTTCAGATTGATTTTAGACTGTAGGCTGTATAATGAAAGTTTCAGATTGATTTTAGACTGTGGGCTGTATAATTGAAGTTTCAGATTGATTTTAGACTGTAGGCTGTATAATGAAAGTTTCAGATTGATTTTAGACTATAGACTGTATAATGAACGTTTCAGATTGATTTTAGACTGTAGACTGTATAATTAAAGTTTCAGATTGAATTTAGACTGTGGGCTGTATAATTAAAGTTTTAGATTGATTTTAGACTGTAGGCTGTATAATTAAAGTTTCAGATTGATTTCAGACTATGGGCTGTATAATTAATGTTTCAGATTGATTTTAGACTGTTGGCTGTATAATTAATGTTTCAGATTGATTTCAGACTGTGGGCTGTATAATTAATGTTTCCGATTGATTTTAGACTGTGGGCTGTATAATTGAAGTTTCAGATTGATTTTAGACTGTAGACTGTATAATGAAAGTTTCAGATTAATTTCAGACTGTAGACTGTATAATTAAAGTTTCAGATTGATTTTAGACTGTAGGCTGTATAATTAAAGTTTCAGATTGATTTTAGACTGTAGACTGTATAATAAAAGTCTCAGATTGATTTTAGACTGTGGGCTGTATAATTAAAGTCTCAGATTGATTTTAGACTGTGGGCTGTATAATTAAAGTTTCAGATTGATTTTAGACTGTAGGCTGTATAATTAAAGTTTCCGATTGATTTTAGACTGTAGGCTGTATAATACAAGTTTCAGATTGAGTTTAGATTGTAGACTGTATAATAAAAGTTTCAGATTGATTTTAGACTGTGGGCTGTATAATGAAAGTTTCAGATTGATTTTAGACTGTAGGCTGTATAATGAAAGTTTCAGATTGATTTTAGACTGTGGGCTGTATAATGAAAGTTTCAGATTGATTTTAGACTGTAGGCTGTATAATGAAAGTTTCAGATTGATTTTAGACTGTAGGCTGTATACTGAAAGTTTCAGATTGATTTTAGACTGTGGGCTGTATAATTAAAGTTTCAGATTGATTTTAGACTATAGGCTGTATAATGAAAGTTTCAGATTGATTTTAGACTGTAGGCTGTATAATTAAAGTTTCAGATTGATTTTAGACTGTGGGCTGTATAATTAAAGTTTCAGATTGATTTTAGACACTAGGCTGTATAATTAAAGTTTCAGATTGATTTTAGACTGTAGGATATATAATTAAAGTTTCAAATTGATTTTAGACTGTAGGCTGTATAATAAAAGTTTCAGATTGATTTTAGACTGTAGACTGTATAATAAAAGTTTCAGATTGATTTTAGACTGTAGGCTGTATAATTAAAGATTCAGATTGATTTTAGACTGTAGGCTGTATAATGAAAGTTTCAGATTGATTTTAGACTGTGGGCTGTATAATTGAAGTTTCAGATTGATTTTAGAATGTAGACTGTATAATGAACGTTTCAGATTGATTTTAGACTGTAGACTGTATAATGAAAGTTTCAGATTGATTTTAGACTGTAGGCTGTATAATGAAAGTTTCAGATTGATTTTAGACTGTAGGCTGTATAATTAAAGTTTCAGATAGATTTTAGACTGTGGGCTGTATAATTAAAGTTTCAGATTGATTTTAGACTGTAGGCTGTATAATAAAAGTTTCAGATTGATTTTAGACTGTAGGCTGTATAATTAAAGTTTCAGATAGATTTTAGACTGTGGGCTGTATAATTAAAGTTTCAGATAGATTTTAGACTGTATTCTGTATAATTAAAGTTTCAGATTGATTTTAGACTGTAGGCTGTATAATTAAAGATTCAGATAGATTTTAGACTTTAGGCTGTATAATTAAAGTTTCAGATTGATTTTAGACTGTAGACTGTATAATAAAAGTTTCAGATTGATTTTAGACTGCGGGCTGTATAATTAAAGTTTCAGATTGATTTTAGACTGTGGGCTGTATAATTAAAGTTTCAGATTGATTTTAGACTGTAGGCTGTATAATTAAAGTTTCAGATTGATTTTAGACTGTAGGCTATATAATTAAAGTTTCAGATTGATTTTAGACTGTGGGCTGTATAATTAAAGTTTCAGATTGATTTTAGACTGTAGGCTGTATAATTAATGTTTCAGATTGATTTTAGACTGTAGGCTGTATAATAAAAGTTTCAGATTGATTTTAGACTGTAGGCTGTATAATTAAAGTTTCAGATAGATTTTAGACTGTAGGCTATATAATTAAAGTTTCAGATTGATTTTAGACTGTGCGCTGTATAATTAAAGTTTCAGATTGATTTTAGACTGTGGGCTGTATAATTAAAGTTTCAGATTGATTTTAAACTGTAGACTGTATAAAGAAAGTTTCAGATTGATTTTAGACTGTGGGCTATATAATTAAAGTTTCAGATTGATTTTAGACTGTGGGCTGTATAATTAAAGTTTCAAATTGATTTTAGACTGTAGGCTGTATAATTAAAGTTTCAGATTGATTTTAGACTGTAGGCTGTATAATAAAAGTTTCAGATAGATTTTAGACTGTAGGCTGTATAATAAAAGTTTCAGATTGATTTTAGACTGTAGACTGTATAATAAAAGTTTCAGATTGATTTTAGACTGCGGGCTGTATAATTAAAGTTTCAGATTGGTTTTAGACTGTAGGCTGTATAATAAAAGTTTCGGATTGATTTTAGACTCTGGGCTGTATAGTTCAAGCTTTGAGTGAGGTCACTCTTTGATGCCCCGGCCCCTTTTCTCCCAGATGAAGAATAGGGATTCCTCTGATCTGAATGTGTGTGTGTGTGTGTGTGTGTGTACGTTTGAGTGTGTACTGTATGTGTGTGTGTGTGTGTACTGTACGTTTGAGCGTGTACTGTATGTGTGTGTGTATTTTACGGGGATGAAATGTACTATGCCAATGACTGTATATTCTCAAAGTTAAGACCTGCGGAAACAGGTGTGTATTTACTGTTTTGTGTTTGAGTCCTTGTGTGTATGTTGTCTTGTGTGATATGTGTGTGTGTGTGTGTAACACGTGTGTGTGTATCTTTGTCACTGGGGTGGCATGCATACCCTGAATGACCTTCCCATCTTGTTTGAGGAAGGAGTGACCCTGGCCGACTTGCTTGACAAGAAGAAGGGGAAGTTTGCTTGGTTTAGTCACTCCAGTGAGACCCATGGTAAATGCCTGTCCCTCCCTCGGTGTGTGCGTGCGTGTGTGTAACCTGTGTGTGTTCTGGTTTCCCAGTTTTGTGCTGGTGTGTGTGTTCCCATCAACGGTCCCGTCTCCTGTGTTGACGGGCTTTCTGCTCTTTGTGATGTGTGTGTGTTTTGTATGTGCGTTGTGGGTGTGTTGTGTGTGTGTTGTGTGTTGTGTGTGTGTTGTCAGTAAGTATGTGTGTTGTGTGTGTGGCTGTGTGTCTCTCTGTGCCCGGACTACTCAACAGAAGAAGGGGTTTGAACTGAACTGAGCTGGCTATTACTGCACCCTCAGAACTAGAATGAGAATTCTATTTCTATGACTGCATCTCTCCACAGTATAGAGTTTAGAGTTTATTTAACAGGTCTCCTGCCTCTGACTCTCTCTCTCTCTGTCTCTCTCTCTCTCTCTCTCTCTCTCTCTCTCTCTCTCTCTCTCTCTCTCTCTCTCTCTCTCTCTCTCTCTCTCTCTCTCTCTCTCTCTCTCTCTCTCTCTCCCTATCTTCTACCTCTCTCTCTCTCCTTCTCTCTCTCTCTCTCTCTCTCTCGCTCTCCTCTCTCTCTCTCTCTCTCTCTCTCTCTCTCTCTCTCTCTCTCTCTCTCTCTCTCTCTCTCTCTCTCTCTCTCTCTCTCTCTCTCTCTCTCTCTCTCTCTCTCTCTCTCTCTCTCTCTCTCTCTCTCTCTCTCTCGCTCCTCTTCTTTTGGTTTTTCTGTATACTGTGGGGAAAGGATTGTCTGTAGTGCTGGTGGTTGCGAATTGTCCTCTATGAGCTGTGCCCTCTTGGACCACAGATGTACACAGTGTGTGTGAATGTGTGCAGACTGCGTTGTGTGAGTCATTCTGTGTTCACATCCCTTCAGTTTTTGTCTATGTGTGAGTGGCTGAGTATGAGCATGCGCGTCACATGCTCTCAGCCGTCACTCTCTGTTTCCAGGTAACAGCCAGCGTTTACACTTCATCTGCGGAGCAGCGAAGACAAAAGCTGCTATCCTTCGTAAGGCGTGTGCGTCTGCATGGCAGAATCCACTACTATACCTCGACCTACTGAACTCTGTATAACCTGCAAATAGACTGCAAGGCCCCCTCTGCCCCTTACCTTCCTCAGTGCATCCACCTGTGGTCCCCTACTGGTCTTGAATGCTTCTTAACTGCAACTCTTCTCTCTAGTCCAGTCATTGAGTCCAGTGGGGCAGTGATCTGATCTGTGATCCGTCTCTCTCCTGTCTCCTTAGGAAGGGCTAAACTGTCTCCTGGCAGCTTCCCAAATGGCACCCTATTCCCTATGTAGTGCACTACTTTAGACCGGGGTCCACAGAGTTCCTATTCCCTATGTAGTGCACTACTTTAGACCAGGGCACATTGGGCTCAGTGTTGTGTTGTTTTCGGCGCTGACTGTTAGCATCGATGATCTAAAGTAGTGCACTATATAGGGAATAGGGTGCCATTTGGGACAGCCTCGGAGTTGTAGTTCTGTTGCCGCTGTTTAATCCTTAATCCTGGATCACGTTCTGGATGAATATTCTGAATGATGACAGTCTGCATGTCAACCTCATGTTCTGAATATTAATAGAAGGATAAAATAATATCCAAGTTATTATTATTATTATTAGACAAGTGCTGCAAAGCTGCTTGAAATATCTGGAGTTACCAACGTATGTTGTTGCATGTTGCTCTTGTTTCATCCGCTTCCATATATTTTTCTTGGATGATTTTATAACATCGACAGCCTTTTTTGGAGACAGGAGCTACTCTTTCTGTATGACCTTCGACCTGTCTGCTGGATGAACTGCATGTTAGTTTGGAACGTCCTCTTATTCTTGAAATGAGGAATTTTGCAAGCCAGCATTTTTACTCTAAACTAAGAGCGATGTCAACTCTTGCCTGCCCTCTGAGTCTGACGTGGATGTTGTATCATTTTCTTACATGCCGTTTTCATGTTTCTTTAAAGCAAACTCCTTTATGACATCGTCATTTACTGAACCATAATGTAAGGGTCAGGGTTTTACAAGCTTTGAAAGTAATGAATTAGGTAGACTAGCTCTTGGATAGTGCAATGCCCCCTCTCGCTCGCTCTCTCTCTCTCTCCCTCCCTCCCTCCCTCCCTGCCCCCCCTCCCTCCCTCCCTCCCTCCCTCCCTGCCCCCCCTCCCTCAACCCTCCCTCCCTCCCTCCCTCCCTCCCTGCCCCCCCCCTCCCTCCCTCCCTCCCTCCCTCCCTCTCACCCTCCTGTCCTCCTCCCCTCTCTCTCTCTCAGTCTATCCGGCCAGCAGACAGTAACAATAGGGTAGTGAACTAGTTCAGTGTTGGACAGAGGGAGTTCTATATTTAACAGGTCTGTCCTCCAGGGGTGGGGGCTAGCGCAGAGCTCTGTTCTTCAGAGAGAGTGTTTTTAGAGATGAGGAGAGACAGGGTGGCACATGTCAAGGTGGAAGAACGGACAGGAAAGAAACGGTCTATAACAGAGTTTATGTGAGACTGTTCACCACCAGGAATAGTGATCTTAAAGGGATACTTGGGGATTTTGGCAATGAGTCAGATTAACTTGTGGATACCATTTTTATGTCTCTGTGTCCAGTATGAAGGAAGTTTCATGCTAACTAGTGTTAGCGCAATGACTGGAAATCTATGGGTATCTGCTAGCAGATACCCATAGACTTCCAATCATTGCATTAACGCTAGTTAACAATCGCTCTGGTGCTAGTTAGCAACTTCCTTCAAACTGCATGCAGAGACATAAAAATGGTATCCACGAGTTCATCCGACTCTGGGGAAGTAGATAAAGGGCCTCATTGCCAAAATCCTGAAGTATCTCTTTAAACCAAGATAATTAATGATTCATGATTTTATTAGGATCCACATTAGCCTATATCAATGGCGACAGCTAGTCTTCCTGGGGTCCAACACATGATGAAAAAGACATTACAGACAAAAATACTCTACAGTTTACATACATTTAAAACATGAACATAGACATTACATACTTATATATATATATACACAGTACCAGTCAAAAGTTTGGACACACCTACTAATTCCAGAGTTTTTCTATATTTTTACTATTTTCTACATGCAAAGAAAAAGCCATATCTCAGATCTTAATCTTTTATTTTTATTGGCCAGTCTGTGATATGGCTTTTTCTTTGCAACTCTTCCTAGAAGGTCAGCATCCCGGAGTCGCCTCTTCACTGTTGACGTTGAGACTGGTGTTTTGCGGGTACTATTTAATGAAGCTGCCAGTTGAGGACCTGTGAGGCGCCTGTTTCTCAAAGTAGACACTCTAATGTATTTATTCTCTTGCTCAGTTGTGCACCGGGGCCTCCCACTCCTCTTTCTATTCTGGTTAGAGCCAGTTTGCTCTGTTCTGTGAAGAGAGTGGTAGACAGCGTTGTACGAGATCTTCAGTTTCTTAGCAATTTCTCACTTGGAATAGCCTTAATTTCTCAGAACAAGAATAGACTGATGAGTCTCAGAAGAAAGTTATTTGTTTCTGGACATTTTGAGCCTGTAATCGAACCCACAATTGCTGATACTCAACTAGTCTCAAGAAGGCCAGTTTTATTGCCTCTTTAATCAGCACAACAGTTTTCAACTGTGCTAACATAATTGCAAAAGGGTTTTCTAATGATCAATAAGCCTTTTAAAATGATCAACTTGGATTAGCAAACACAAGGTGCCATTGGAACACAGGACTGATGGTTGCTGATAATGGGCCTCTGTACGCCTATGTAAATATTCCTTTAAAAATCAGCCGTTTCCAGCTACAATAGCCATTTACAACATTAACAATGTCTACACTGTATTTCTGATCAATTTGATGTTATTTTAATGGACGAAAAAACTGCTTTTCTTTCGAAAACAAGGACATTTCTAAGTGACCCCAAACTTTTGAACGGTAGTGTGTATATATATATACACACACACAACTAGACACAAATTAGCTAAAAATAAAAAAAACATGTATGAAGTTCTACCATCTAGAATGGTGGAAGGATATGAAGGAATAGTGGTTTATTAAGGCTATTCACTATGAATATTCACTAGTTAGACTATTCACTATGAATATTCACTAGTTAGTTAGACTATTCACTAGGAATATTCACTAGTTAGTTAGACTATTCACTAGGAATATTCACTAGTTTGTTAGACTATTCAATTGGAACAACGGTCTTAGACTAGGAGAGGAACTAGTTTGAATATCTGAAGCCCTACAATCAACAATGATTGAAGTTTGATAATCATCCGTATACAGTAACGTACCCATCACTTGAAAATCTAAAATAAATCTCTATTTATCATAGGATGTTGTTAAAGGCCAGGATGTAGTTAGCTACGTCAGAGTCACGGGGACCATGTGTGCCAGGATGTAGTTAGCTACGTCAGAGTCACGGGGACCATGTGTGCCAGGATGTAGTTAGCTACGTCAGAGTCACGGGGACCATGTGTGCCAGGATGTAGTTAGCTACGTCAGAGTCACGGGGACCATGTGTGCCAGGATGTAGTTAGCTACGTCAGAGTCACGGGGACCATGTGTTTTGCGGCCAGTCATGGCTCAGGCTGTGACTTGGACGGACAGTGGTACATGATTGGAGAGTGATTGGGATGTGCTGATTGGTGCTGCTGTATCTGACTGAGGCTAAAGCGTGCTGCAGGGACCTCGCTCCAAAGCTGCATGTGATTGGCTAGCCCTCTGTTCTTCCAGGGTTTATATTGGCTGGGTTGAGCTGAAATGAGCTGGGTTATATATTTAGGGTTGGTGTTATATGCTTTGGCCCCGATCTTTAAGCTTATTTTTGCTTGTCATGCTTTGCTTAGCGTTATGTTAGTTTTAAGTGTTTTTTTTTTTTTTTTATTCTTAATTGTTTTGTTCTTGCTAGGGAGTGTAGGAGATCCCAAGAGAGAATTAGTCTAGCTTGTTTAATGTTTTCTTTGATTTTCTTCTAGTTTTTTAGCTTTTCTTTCATTCTCCTCTAAGGTTTTCTTCATTGGCGTAGTTGAGCTCCAGCTTAGAGGAGGAATAATATGGAGAAATGGAACGTCTGTCCGTATTATTTAGCTGAGTTTAGCTGAAGCCTTTCTGTCTCGTTTTGCCTGTGAGCCGTGGTAGCTATTTCTGGGAACACAAACCTCATTCTGGAATCCCCAGAGTGGACATGAAGAGTGACAGGGCTATAAGAGGAGATTCTGATATGGGCCTCCCTCCCTCCCTCCCTCCCTCCCTCCCTCCCTCCCTCCTGCCCTTCTCACTCTCACTCCTCACCCTTTACATATCTCCCTCCATCCCTTTTTCCCACTCTTCCTTCCTTTCTCCCTCCCTCCCTCCCTCCCTCCCTCCCTCCCTCCCTCCCTCCCTCCCTCCCTCCCTCCCTCCCTCCCTCCCTCCCTCCTGCCCTTCTCACTCTCACTCCTCTCCCTTTACATATCTCCCTCCATCCCTTTTTCCCACTCTTCCTTTCTCTCTACCTCTACCTCCCTCCCTCCCTCCGTCTCTCCCTCCGTCCCTCCCTCCCTCCTCTTCATTATGATTACCCCAGGAGATGTGTGTCAATCAGATGGTGTATTACTGAGGGACCCTGGTAGCTCCAGGCTACTTTATCCCACGAGACATGTGTTTTCTACAGGTTTTGGTTGTCAGAATTGGGATGATATGATTAGATTTGTCTCATGCAAGGAGTGATCCCGCTGGCCGGGCCGACTCATCTGGTTTGGTTGAGGAACGTTGTGAGAGGCAAAAGCCGAGTTTGATGGTTGTGTCTTCGGACAAACGGTAAGATGATTTGTCTTCTCCCAGTAATTTGATAGATTTCTTCTTTCTTTCTCAATTACTTTCTCTGTATTTATTTAAATATTTTCTTTCATTTTTGTTGTTGTACTGCTCTGTCTATTTCTACCTGAATTCTTCTGCTCAGTTCTACCGGAGTCTGGAGTTCAAAGCTTTAGGGAAATATAAACCTCACTGCTCCTGGAGTCTGGAGCTCAAAGCTTTAGGGAAATATAAACCTCACTGCTCCTGGAGTCTGGAGCTCAAAGCTTTAGGGAAATATAAACCTCACTGCTCCTGGAGTCTGGAGCTCAAAGCTTTAGGGAAATATAAACCTCACTGCTCCTGGAGTCTGGAGCTCAAAGCTTTAGGGAACTATAAACCTCACTGCTCCTGGAGTCTGGAGCTCAAAGCTTTAGGGAAATATAAACCTCACTGCTCCTGGAGTCTGGAGCTCAAAGCTTTAGGGAAATATAAACCACACTGCTCCTGGAGTCTGGAGCTCAAAGCTTTAGGGAACTGAAAACCAAACCTCCCCTATATCAGTGTCCCTGAAACTGTCCTACAGGACTCTACCCCTAGGAGTTCTGTTAGCAGAGGGATGTCTGTCTGTCTGTCTGTCTGTCTGTCAGGATGAGGCCAGCTAGAAAAGAGAAGAGAAGGGTAACAGTGATAACCAGCCTGTGATGAGGGATATGTCAACACTCATTCCTCCTGATTCATCCCTCCTTCCTTCTTTCCCTCTATCTCTCCGTGTGTTCCCCAGTGAGCATGCCGGCCAGTGAGAATGAGTCAGTGAATACAGACAACACACCTGCAGGAGATATGGAGGGAGAGACCTGCTGTACCCGGCTAGCGTAAGTACCTCAACCCACCCTTTCCCACCCTCACCCTCACCCTTTCTACACTGGCAGTCTCCCGCCTCACCAATTACCTAACCCCAACTTTCCCTTAGTCAGACTCACCCTACAGACTCACCCTACCTGAAACCTGCACTCCCCCTCCCTCCCCCTTCCTCCTTCTCCCTCACCCTCCCTCCCCCTTCCTCCCCCTCCCTCCCCCTCCCTCACCCCATCTCCCCTTCCCTCACCTCCCTCACCCTTCCTCCCCCTCCCTCCCCGTTCCTCCTTCTCCCTCACCCTCCCTCCCCCTTCCTCCCCCTCCCTCCCCCTCCCTCCCTCCCCCTCTCCCTCCCTCCCCCCATCTCCCCTTCCCTCACCCTCCCTCACCCTTCCTCACCCTCCCTTACCCCTCCTCCCCCTCCCTTACCCCCTCCTCCCCCTCGTTCCCTTACCCTTCTGCACCCTCCCTCACCCTCCCTCATCCTTCCTCACCCTCCCTCACCCCCTCCTCCCCTCCCCCTCCCTCCCCCTTCCTCCCCCTCCCTTACCCCTCCTCCCCCTCCCTCACCCTTCCTCCCCCTCACTCTCATCCTTCCTGTCCCTGCCTCAGCTGCAACTATTTAAAGCTCTTATTTCCCTCTCCTCCTTGGAACATATGATTGATTTTCTCCACAACTCTCTTGTTGATTTTCCACCTGCCCTTCACTTTGGCATGAAAGGTTTCCTTCACCTGCTAATTCTAACTCCTGTCTTTTCTTTGACATCACCCTTTCTTTCCTCCTCTCTCAGTGATCTCAGGTATTTATCATTTCCTCTCCGACGATTACCCTTTCTTTATTCTGTATTTTCTGTTTTCCCCACTTTCTCTCCTTTCTCTCCTTTGTTGCTGTTGAAGCGTATTCCTCCTCTTCTCTCCTCTGGGAGCTGGGATGAAGGGATGATTCACGCACTCCTCTATTCACACCTTTATTCAAGCGGTCTCTTCTTCTTCTTCTTCTTCTTCTTCTTCTTCTTCTTCTTCTTCTTCTTCTTCTTCTTCTTCTTCTTCTTCTTCTTCTTCTTCTTCTTCTTCTTCTTCTTCTTCTTCTTCTTCTTCTTCTTCTTCTTCTTCTTCTTCTTCTTCTTCTTCTTCTCCTAAAGGCCACACTAGAGTGGCTGACTTCCCCTGGCTCTGCTCTTCACATTCTCTCGTTCATAACAACTGCTGAGACACACACTCACACTTTACACACACACACACACACACACACACACACACACACACACACACACACACACACACACACATGGAAGCACTGAAGCATGTACGAACACACACACATACACACACAAACATACATACACACACACACACACACAGGTGAACTACACTTCCTGCATATGTTCTGCTACCCATAGTATTAGAAGGACCTAGACTACAGGATCCAGACTTCTATACTATTATCCCAGGCTGTTATCAGACAGACAGTAGACCAGTAGAGAGCTCTGTGGTCTGAGGGTAGATTTTCTCTCTATTGATTCTATTTCTATACAGTAGACCCATCGTGCTGGCACTATGTTGTTCTCTGTTCTGTTCTCGCTCTGTGTCTATCTGGTTCTACCATTGTTGTTGTTGTTGTTGTTGTTATTGTAGCCCAAGGCTCAGACACCCAGCACACAGCAGGTAGACTAGATCCATCAGTGTCAGCCTCCATAGACTCCACGTCTTGACTCTGTGCCTCAGATCATTCCTCACTGCTAGACAGCTTCAAATGTCAGTAACATCTCAATGTAGTGTACATCCCTGAAAGGAAGCAGGTGTAGCAGGGAAGAGAAGGTCAAAAAGACAGATAAAGTAGCAGGTGTTTTGGCACCCTATTACCTATGTAGTGCACTACATTATTAGACATTTATGCACCCCCCATAGGGCACTGGTCAAATGTAGTGCACTAGAAAGTGAATAGGGTGCCATTTGGGACGTAGTCAGTGAGTCTAAAAAGACAACTTGTTTGTGATACATCCTTAGAGGAAGTTCATGTTACACATGA
>NC_059195.1:19393165-19413165 GCF_020615455.1 Coregonus clupeaformis
CCCTTGCCAGACACTTCTCAGATAGCCTGTTATTGTTCCCGTTATTCTTTTAGTGCTTATGTCCCAAATGGTACCCTATTCCCTACATAGTGCACTACTTTTATAGGCCCTGGTCAAAAGTAGTGCACTATGTAGGGAATAGGGTACCATTTGGGATTCAACCAGTGTTATTCTGTCCACTGCTGTTATGTTATCTATCTCTAGTGTAACATTAGTGCTCTACAAACTCTTATTAATCATGACAGGAGACAGTGGGCTCTAAACCATCTGTTGGGGTTGAACCACTGACTAATGTCCCCTTCACAGCTCCTCTCCCCTCCTCATCCCTCCCCTGAGAGACTGACTCCCTGCTCTGTTTCAAGACCTTCTCCAGCCTGCTGCACAGCTGCATGTCATGATCAACTGGATTGGTTCAGTAACTGAAACTGAGAAAATACTGCTCCTCTTCCTCTCCTCTCCTCTCCTCTCCTCTCCTCTCCTCTCCTCTCCTCTCCTCTCCTCTCCTCTCCTCTCCTCTCCTCTCCTCTCCTCTCCTCTCCGCTCCTCTCCTCTCCCCTCCTCCTCTCTTTCTCCCCTCTCTCCTCTTTCTCTTCCTCTCTCTTTCTCTCCCTCCCTACAGTCGGTACTCGCGGCGGTGGAACCGTCTGTGTCGTCGTAAGTGTCGAGCGGGGGTCAAATCCAGCGTGTTCTATTGGCTGGTGATCTTCCTGGTCTTCCTCAACACTCTAACCATCGCTTCAGAACACCATAAACAGCCTCACTGGCTCACAGAGGCCCAAGGTACTGACACAACAACACCACCTTCAGAACACCATAAACAGCCTCACAGAGGCCCAAAGTACTGACATAACAACACCACCTTCAGAACACCATAAACAGCCTCACAGAGGCCCAAAGTACTGACATAACAACACCACCTTCAGAACACCATAAACAGCCTCACAGAGGCCCAAAGTACTGACATAACAACACCACCTTCAGAACACCATAAACAGCCTCACAGAGGCCCAAAGTACTGACATAACAACACCACTCAGAACACCATAAACAGCCTCACAGAGGCCCAAAGTACTGACATAACAACACCACCTTCAGAACACCATAAACAGCCTCACAGAGGCCCAAAGTACTGACATAACAACATTCAGAACACCATAAACAGCCTCACAGAGGCCCAAGGTACTGACATAACAACACCACCTTCAGAACACCATAAACAGCCTCACAGAGGCCCAAAGTACTGACATAACAACACCACCAGAACACCATAAACAGCCTCACAGAGGCCCAAAGTACTGACACAACAACACCACCTTCAGAACACCATAAACAGCCTCACAGAGGCCCAAAGTACTGACATAACAACACCACCTTCAGAACACCATAAACAGCCTCACAGAGGCCCAAAGTACTGACATAACAACACCACCTTCAGAACACCATAAACAGCCTCACAGAGGCCCAAAGTACTGACATAACAACACCACCTTCAGAACACCATAAACAGCCTCACAGAGGCCCAAAGTACTGACATAACAACACCACCAGAACACCATAAACAGCCTCACAGAGGCCCAAAGTACTGACATAACAACACCACCTTCAGAACACCATAAACAGCCTCACAGAGACCCAAAGTACTGACACATCAACACCACCTTCAGAACACCATAAACAGCCTCACAGAGGCCCAAAGTACTGACATAACAACACCACCAGAACACCATAAACAGCCTCACAGAGACCCAAAGTACTGACATAACAACACCACCTTCAGAACACCATAAACAGCCTCACAGAGGCCCAAAGTACTGACATAACAACACCACCTTCAGAACACCATAAACAGCCTCACAGAGGCCCAAAGTACTGACATAACAACACCACCTTCAGAACACCATAAACAGCCTCACAGAGGCCCAAAGTACTGACATAACAACACCACCTTCAGAACACCATAAACAGCCTCACAGAGGCCCAAAGTACTGACATAACAACACCACCTTCAGAACACCATAAACAGCCTCACAGAGGCCCAAAGTACTGACATAACAACACCACCTTCAGAACACCATAAACAGCCTCACAGAGGCCCAAAGTACTGACATAACAACACCACCTTCAGAACACCATAAACAGCCTCACAGAGGCCCAAAGTACTGACATAACAACACCACCTTCAGAACACCATAAACAGCCTCACAGAGGCCCAAAGTACTGACATAACAACACCACCTTCAGAACACCATAAACAGCCTCACAGAGGCCCAAAGTACTGACATAACAACACCACCTTCAGAACACCATAAACAGCCTCACAGAGGCCCAAAGTACTGACATAACAACACCACCTTCAGAACACCATAAACAGCCTCACAGAGGCCCAAAGTACTGACATAACAACACCACCTCAAGTTGAAGTTCATTTTATTTCATTATCTCAGCACCATAGTGTATGTACAGTATTTTACTATAATACAATCACTTATCTTACACAACTCAATAACAGGAGTTTATTTTTCCTGACTACGACACAAAAAGTATTTGCTATCATTGGCACGTACTGAGGCCCAAGGTACAGAGACAACAACACAGAATAACATCTGTCACATCATTTACTAAAATATTCTTATTCACATACACTAGTGGAGGGAGCCATGACGGTTCAGAGACACATACACTAGTGGAGGGAGCCATGATGGTTCAGAGACACATACACTAGTGGAGGGAGCCATGATGGTTCAGAGACACATACACTAGTGGAGGGAGCCATGACGGTTCAGAGACACATACACTAGTGGAGGGAGCCATGATGGTTCAGAGACACATACACTAGTGGAGGGAGCAATGATGGTTCAGAGACACATACACTAGTGGAGGGAGCCATGACGGTTCAGAGACACATACACTAGTGGAGGGAGCCATGATGGTTCAGAGACACATACACTAGTGGAGGGAGCCATGATGGTTCAGAGACACATACACTAGTGGAGGGAGCCATTATGGTTCAGAGACACATACACTAGTGGAGGGAGCCATTATGGTTCAGAGACACATACACTAGTGGAGGGAGCCATGATGGTTCAGAGACACATACACTAGTGGAGGGAGCCATTATGGTTCAGAGACACATACACTAGTGGAGGGAGCCATGATGGTTCAGAGACACATATACTAGTGGAGGGAGCCATTATGGTTCAGAGACACATACACTAGTGGAGGGAGCAATGACGGTTCAGAGACACATACACTAGTGGAGGGAGCAATGATGGTTCAGAGACACATACACTAGTGGAGGGAGCCATTATGGTTCAGAGACACATACACTAGTGGAGGGAGCCATGATGGTTCAGAGACACATAAACTAGTGGAGGGAAACATGATGGTTCACAGACAAATACACTAGTGGAGGGAGCCATTATGGTTCAGAGACACATACACTAGTGGAGGGAGCCATGATGGTTCAGAGACACATACACTAGTGGAGGGAGCCATTATGGTTCAGAGATATGTTTGGTTTACTTCTGAACTGATGTTATTATCCTGCTTACACATTGCTCACCAACTCACATTCCTCCCAGATGTGTTGTTCAATTCTTTGTTGTATTTTCTCCTCCACTCTCCTCAGAGAAGCCAAAATATCTTCATTAAATAATTGCTGTTATTTATTTCTCTCTTCATTCTATTCACCTCTCTCCTTTATCCGATAAGCTGTTGGTTTCTACACCTCACTAATCCTAAAGTAAATGTCCAGTGAAAATCTCTCTTTTAAAAGTTAATATTCTGTTAACTCATAGCCAAATAATGTTGTTGACTCATCCTATGCTCATATTTGTAGGCAAAACATAACTTATATCTCAAACGGGCCGTTTCAAAAATGCTTGCTATAGGAGGATGAGCTGGCCAATCAGCGGTCTACTTGCATTAATAATTTGAATGACCGGTATACGCCCACACCATTCCGTTGTTGGGGTACGCCCACACCATTCCAACACAGAAAAGCTGCTTTATAACTTATAAATTATTTAATTAATTATAGGTCATATTTCATAAAAATCTGTAGACACTGGACAGTTACTTTAAGTTATATACCCTCACCACTCTCTCTCTCTGTCTCTCTCTCTCTCTCTCATTCTCCCTTTCCCTCCCTCTCACTCCCCTCTCCCTCTCTCTCTCTCTCTCTCTCTCTCTCTCTCCCTCCCTCTCACCCTCTCTCTCTCGCTCTCTCTCTCTTTCTCTCCCTCTCTCCTCAGACATAGCCAACAAGGTCCTGCTGGCATTGTTTACAGGGGAGATGCTGTTAAAGATGTACAGCCTGGGTCTGCAGGCCTACTTCGTGTCCCTGTTCAACCGCTTTGACAGCTTTGTGGTGTGTGGAGGCATCCTGGAGACCATTCTGGTCGAGACCAAGATCATGTCCCCGCTAGGCATCTCCGTGCTGCGATGCGTACGCCTGCTACGTATCTTCAAAATCACAAGGTATAGTACTGCATAGCACAGTCACTACGTATCTTCAAAATCACAAGGTATAGTACTGCATAGCACAGTCACTACGTATCTTCAAAAGCACAAGGTATAGTACTGCACAGCACAGTCACGATTACATTCAAACTAAATAAAAGACTGTGTCCCATTCTGTGGTACACATGTAAACAAAGCTAGGGGACATTTCCTAACATACGTGTCTGGATGTGTCCCCAATGGCACCCCATTCTCTATATAGTGGACTACTGTTGATCTGCTGTGGCTTTGTGAACAGTGCAATGTAAAAAATACCTTCTATCTAGCTACAGTCTACATGTTAAGCATTACTAACACGTACAGTTTCCCTCAGTCACCATCCAATGGTACTTAGTCCTCTCTCTATCACACTATCCATGTTACAATACTGTATGCGGAAGGGAAGGGAAGACATTTTTTAGGTTGAGCGGATCCATTTCATTTCACAGTCAATGCGTTTTGAATTGTGGGTAATGAAGTGTGCTAGCAGCGTTCACTAAATTCCAATAATTCAGTAATTGTAGTTTCAGTGAGTTCTACTGAGGCTGTACAGTACATTGGTGCCGCTGGCTGACTCCATCACACAACTGCTTTCTCCATGGCTGTGTCCCAAATGGTACCCTATTCCCTATATAGTGCGCTATTTTTGACCAGAGCCCATAGGTCCTCTTTCTTCTTCACTTTAAAGCCACAGGTGCAACAGGTGCCTCCCTCCCTCCCTCCTGGCCACCACTACTAATCTCAGAGCTTAGTTTTAACTCACCCTCCATGTTTACCTTACCACTGACCTCTGACCTCTAACCCCAATCCCCTGAGTGATGTCCTCAACCATCGACCCCTCTACCAGACACAAATCATCCTCCTACCTCTGGGGCCTTCCTATGTACAGCGGGGACTCTGGAGGACAGAGAGGAGAGGAGGACAGAGAGGAGGACAGAGTTAGTTGTCAACAGTGGAGGAGAGAGGAGGAGAGAGAGAGTTAGGTCAACAGTGGAGGAGAGGAGGAAAGAGAGGAGGACAGAGTTAGTTGTCAACAGTGGAGGAGAGAGGAGAGGAGGGGAGAGGGAGAGGAGGTGAGAGAGGAGGACAGAGTTAGTTGAGTCAACAGTGGAGGAGAGAGGAGAGGAGGATAGAGAGTTGAGTCAACAGTGGAGTAGACCGCAGAGGAGGAGAGAGAGATGGGAGAGGAGGAGAGGGGAGAGGAGGAGAGAGGGTAGAGGACAGAGAGTTGAGTCATCAGTGGAGTAGAGAGGAGAGGAGGAGAGAGGAGAGAGAGATGAGAGGAGAGGAGGTATTGGTATTTTATTAGGATCCCTATTAGCTGTTGCGAAAGCTGCAGCTACTCTTCCTGGGGTCCAGACAAAACATGAAGCATGACATAATACATAATATTAATAGACAAGAACAGCTCAAGGACAGAACTACATTAAAAAAAAATGTTATGCCACACGTAGCCTACATATCAATACATACACACAAACTATCTAGGTCAAGTAGGGGAGAGGCGTTGTGCCATGAGGTGTTGCTTTATCTGGGGGTTTTTTAAGCCAGGTTTGCTGTTCATTTGAGCAATATGAGATGGAAGGGAGTTCAATGCAATAATGTCTCTATATACTGTAACTGTACGCTTTCTTGAATTTGTTCTGGATTTGAGGACTATGAAAAGACCCCTGGTGGCATGTCTGGTGGGGTAAGTGTGTGTGTCAGAGCTGTGTGTAAGGTGACTATGCAAACAGGCTTTGTTTAATGCCAGTGGCACGTCATTGGTAAAAGTAGAAAAAAGTAGAGGGCCTAGAGAACTGCCCTGCGGTACACCACACCCTACATGCTTGACATTAGAGAAGCTTCCATTAAAGAAAATCCTCTGAGTTCTATTAGATAGATAGCTCTGAATCCACGATATGGCAGAGGTTGAAAAGCCATACGTTTTCTCAACAACAGTTTATGGTCAATAATATCAAAGGCTGCACTGAAATCCAAAATTACTCCCACAATCTTCTTATCATTTTTTTTCAACCAATCATCAGTCATTTGTGTCAGGGCAGTACATGTTGAGTGCTCTTCTCTATAAGCATGCTGAAAGTCTGTTGTCAATTTGTTTACAGATAAATAGCATTGTATTTGGTCCAAAGAAAATCCAACAGTTTGCTAAGAGCTGGCAGCAAGCTGATTGGTCTGCAGTTAGAACCAGTAAAGGCCGCTTTACCACTCTTGGGTGGTGTAATGACTTTTGGCTTCCCTCCAGGCCTGAGGACAAACACCTTTCTCTAGACTCAGATTAAAGATATGACAGATAGGAGTGGCCATAGAGTCAGCTACCATCCTCAGTAGCTTTCCATCTCATGTCAATGCCAGGAGGTTTGTCATTATTGATCGATAACAGTAATTTTTCCACCTGTCCCACACTAACTTTACAAAATTCAAACTTACAATGCTTTTCTTTCATTATTTTTTTTTTTATGCACGAATACGATGGCTCACTGTTCGTTGTTGGCATTTCCTGCTTAAGTTTGCCCACTTTGCCAATGAACTAATCATTAAAATAATTGGCAACATCAAATGGTTTTGTGATGAATTAGCCATCTGATTCGATGAAAGATGGAGTTGAATTTGTCGTTCTGCCCATAATTGAATTTAAAGTACGCCAAAGTGTTTTTCCATCATTCTTTATATCACTGATCTTGGCTTCATAATACAGTTTCTTCTTCTTTTTGTTGAGTTTAGTCACATCATTTCTCAATTTCCAGTCAGATGTGCAGCCAGACTTATTAGCCACTCCTTTTGCCCCGTCTCTTTCAACCGTACAGTTTTTAAATTCCTCATCAATCATGGAGCCTTATCAGTTCTAACAGTCCATTTCTTGACAGGTGCATGTTTATCAATCATTGGAAGAAGCAATTTCATAAAGTCATGAAGTGCGGTGCTCCGTATTAATCAAACTAAACATATATTTTTTTACATCATCCACATAAGTGTCACAGCAAGAACTTTTGTATGATCTGTTATACACTATTTTAGACCCAGCTTTTGGAACCTTTTTTTTTAGGGGTAGATCAGATCATAATTTCCAATCCCCCATATATATTTTTTTGTAAATATATACAGTACCAGTCAAAAATTTGGACACACCTACTCATTCAGGGGTTTTTCTTTATTTTTACTATTTTTTACATTGTAGAATAATAGTGAAGACATCAAAACTATGAAATAACACATATGGAATCATGTAGTAACAAAAAAAGTGTTAAACAAATCAAAATCTATTTTATATTTGAGATTCTTCAAAGGAGCCACCCTTTGCCTTGATGACAGCATTGCACACTCTTGGCATTCTCTCAACCAGCTTCATGAGGTAGTCACAGGGTATACAGAAGATAGCCCTAATTGGTAAAATACCAAGTCCATATTATGGCAAGAACAGCTCAAAAAAGCAAAAAGGACAGGTGGACTCCAATCAAGTTGTAGAAACATCTCAAGGATGATCAATGGAAATAGGATGCACTTGAGCTCAATTTCGAGTCTCATAGCAAAGGGTCTGAATACTTATGTAAGTAAGGTATTTATGTTTTTTTATTTTTAATACATTTGCCAACATTTCTAAAAACCTGTTTTCGATTTGTCATTATGGGGTATTGTGTGTAGATTGATGAGGGGGGGAAATCATTTAATCCCTTCTAGAATAAGGCTTTAAGCATCAGTTGTCAGAGCACCTTACCGATCACTGCACCTGTACACAGCCCATCTGAAATTAGCCCACTCAACTACCTCATCCCCATAATGTTATTTATTTTCCTCTTTTGCACCCCAGTATCTCTATTTGCACATAATCTCTTGCACATCTAGCATACCAGTGTTAATACTAATTGTAATTATTTTGCACTATAGCCTATTTATTGCCTTACCTCCATAACTTGCTACATTTGCACACACTGTATATATATTTTCTGTTGTATTTTTTGACTTTATGTTTTTTTACCCCATATGTAACTCTGTGTTGTTGTTTTTATCGCACTGCTTTGCTTCATCTTGGCCAGGTCGCAGTAGTAAATGAGAACTTGTTCTCAACTGGCTTACCTGGTTAAATAAAGGTGGGAAAAAAAAAAAAAAAAAAAACGTAACAAAATGTGGAAAAAGGGAAGGGGTCTGAATACTTTCCGAATGCACTGTATGTAAAAAAGCTTTTGGAACCTTGGTTCTCCTAGATATAGCCACTATATTTGGATCACTGCATCCAATGGCTACGGATACAGCTTTAGAACAGAGTTCTACAGCATTAGTAAAAATGTGATCAATGCATGTGGATGATCTTGTTCCTGTAGTGTTTGTAAACACCCTGGTAGGTTGATTTAATAACCTGAACCAGATTACAGGCACTGGTTACAGTGAGACGCTTCCTCTTGAGCGGACAGCTTGATGAAAACCAGTCAATATTCAGATCCCCAAGAAAGTAGACCTCTCTGTTTACATCACATTCACTATCAAGCATTTCGCACACATTATTTAGATACTGACTGTTAACACTTGGTGGCTTATAGCAACACCCCTAAAGAATAGGCTTAAGAACCTGCAGCCACAGTACTTCAGTAACACTTGCCATGAGATCTTCTCTAATCATTACTGGGATATGGCTCTGAATATATATATATATATAGCAACGCCTCCCCCATAAGTATCCCTGTCTCTTCTATAGATGTTATATCCTAGTATTGCTACTGCTGTATCATCAAAGGAATTATCGAAGTCTCAGAAATGGCTAATATATGAATGTTGTCTGATGTTAGCAAGTAGCTTCTCAGAGATAATATGGAAAAGAACAAACAAAGCAAGAGAAAAAAAAACCCATACATTTAGCGGTCCATTAATCAGTTGGCGTGTGTATGTGTGCTGTGGGGTTACAGCTACGAACCCAAAGACTTGGCTCTCTCATCCCTTCCAGGCTTTGGGGAGGGAGGGTGGACAATGAGCCTGTCTTCATGGCCGGGATAAGTTATTTTCTTTTCTGGCGCACAGCTTCAGGATAGTCCTTGTTGAGGAAGATGTACGCTCCCCTCAATTTTATTGGCTCTTTCCAGAACCGCTACCTGGTCCTTGAACCTCAATAACTTTTAATACTATCGGCCTGGGCCTGTGTGTGTGTGTGTGTGTAAATGTGCATGTGTGTGTGTGTGTCAGTTTATCAGAAGATCCACAAGACCCACAAGTCTCCTAGCCAATCCCCTGGGAGGACAGGTGACTGGCTGCCTGGCTGGCTGCTGAACGGCCTGTCAGGCAGAGTTGCTATCCAGTGGAGGGGAAATTACACTCTGTCCCTCTGCCTGACAGACACACACACACACACACACACACACACACACACACACACACACACACACTCTCCCCCCTCAAACCAATCCCACCACCCAGCTCCTTGACTGTGCTCCCTGTGTTGGTGGGTGTCTGAATGTAATGGGATATTTAAACAGGAGCATGCTCAACCTCTGCAGGGTGTACAGCGCTCAGTCAGAGGAGAGGCTGACACACCTCTCAGAGTCACCAAAGGTACTGGACTATACTGGCCTCAAGTCAAGTCAAAATCATTGTGAAACAATTGTGGGCGGCTGAGCGCTGGACAAAAAAGTTTTTTCGATGGAGATTCTCCATTGAGCTTGCTTTTTTAGTCCAGGACTAAACTTAATATGTGTCTGGGAAACCGTCCATCATTTGCAAATAAATTCATTAAAAATCCTACAATGTGATTTTCTGGAATTTCTTTTCTCATTTTGTCTGTCATAGTTGATGTGTACCTATGATGAAAATTACAGGCCTCTCTCATCTTTTTAAGTGGGAGAACTTGCACAATTGGTGGCTGACTAAATACTTTTTTTCCCCACTGTACTTGTGTTTGTGTCCATGTGTGTTTTCCTAGTCACTGTCTGGTCTCTTCTCTCTAGTCACTGTCTGGTCTCTTCTCTCTAGTCACCGTCTGGTCTCTTCTCTCTAGTCACTGTCTGGTCTCTTCTCTCTAGTCACTGTCTGGTCTCTTCTCTCTAGTCACTGTCTGGTCTCTTCTCTCTAGTCACTGTCTGGTCTCTTCTCTCTAGTCACTGTCTGGTCTCTTCTCTCTAGTCACTGTCTGGTCTCTTCTCTCTAGTCACTGTCTGGTCTCTTCTCTCTAGTCACTGTCTGGTCTCTTCTCTCTAGTCACTGTCTGGTCTCTTCTCTCTAGTCACTGTCTGGTCTCTTCTCTCTAGTCACTGTCTGGTCTCTTCTCTCTAGTCACTGTCTGGTCTCTTCTCTCTAGTCACTGTCTGGTCTCTTCTCTCTAGTCACTGTCTGGTCTCTTCTCTCTAGTCACTGTCTGGTCTCTTCTCTCTAGTCACTGTCTGGTCTCTTCTCTCTAGTCACTGTCTGGTCTCTTCTCTCTAGTCACTGTCTGGTCTCTTCTCTCTAGTCACTGTCTGGTCTCTTCTCTCTAGTCACTGTCTGGTCTCTTCTCTCTAGTCACTGTCTGGTCTCTTCTCTCTAGTCACTGTCTGGTCTCTTCTCTCTAGTCACTGTCTGGTCTCTTCTCTCTAGTCACTGTCTGGTCTCTTCTCTCTAGTCACTGTCTGGTCTCTTCTCTCTAGTCACTGTCTGGTCTCTTCTCTCTAGTCGTCTGGTCTCTTCTCTCTAGTCACTGTCTGGTCTCTTCTCTCTAGTCACTGTCTGGTCTCTTCTCTCTAGTCACTGTCTGGTCTCTTCTCTCTAGTCACTGTCTGGTCTCTTCTCTCTAGTCACTGTCTGGTCTCTTCTCTCTAGTCACTGTCTGGTCTCTTCTCTCTAGTCACTGTCTGGTCTCTTCTCTCTAGTCACTGTCTGGTCTCTTCTCTCTAGTCACTGTCTGGTCTCTTCTCTCTAGTCACTGTCTGGTCTCTTCTCTCTAGTCACTGTCTGGTCTCTTCTCTCTAGTCACTGTCTGGTCTCTTCTCTCTAGTCACTGTCTGGTCTCTTCTCTCTAGTCACTGTCTGGTCTCTTCTCTCTAGTCACTGTCTGGTCTCTTCTCTCTAGTCACTGTCTGGTCTCTTCTCTCTAGTCACTGTCTGGTCTCTTCTCTCTAGTCACTGTCTGGTCTCTTCTCTCTAGTCACTGTCTGGTCTCTTCTCTCTAGTCACTGTCTGGTCTCTTCTCTCTAGTCACTGTCTGGTCTCTTCTCTCTAGTCACTGTCTGGTCTCTTCTCTCTAGTCACTGTCTGGTCTCTTCTCTCTAGTCACTGTCTGGTCTCTTCTCTCTAGTCACTGTCTGGTCTCTTCTCTCTAGTCACTGTCTGGTCTCTTCTCTCTCTCCTCAGTGATTGTCCAATGGCCTGTTGTATTCCCTGTAACCAGCGGGAGTGAGTCTCTTCGTTCCATTCTCTGTCCCTCTCTCTCCGCACCCTGTCAGCATGAGCCTGTGACTGTCTGAATGTTGGCCTGCTACACTGAAACGCCCTGTGGTCCAGAGGAGGCTGGTGGCTCTTCAAATCGGACGACGGGCTCATAATAATGTCTGGAATGGAATGAATGGAACGGTATCAATCACGTGGTTTCCATGTTTTTGATAGCACTCCATTGATTCCATTCCAGCCATTAATATGAGCCGTCCTCCCCTCACCAGCCTCCTCTGCTATGGTCCCACTACAGTTCTCCTACATACTGTACCACTCCATCCAGTCACTGCTCTTCTCCAAGCCTGGGAGGTCCCTCAGTCTAATCAAAAGCCTGCTCAGTCCGATACAATACTACACCAGCACTCAGCCCACACACAGTGTGCATCGTGTTTTTGCGTGCTCAAGTTCACTCGTTGAAGCGGAATGGATGGAAGTTAGCTAATGCCTTGATTCAGTGCTACCTCAGCTCTCACCGGAAGTGTTGCTCTCTGTCACTAGAAACCCTCAGTGAAGCCAGGACGAGTGAAGCTACCATGGCCTATTTTATCACAGGGGGAATAAGAGCACTGGCCCTTTAGTAACATGACACGGTACAAAACGGTCTCTGAACAGAACTCGGAGCCACAGACAGGACCACAATCCAGTGCTAGAGCCCTCTCTCTCACCTGCTGACTCCTGGGTATTGTAGTCAATGGTAGTAACTGTGACAGCTCTGTGGATTGAGCGCCAGTGTAGTCATTGCCCCGCGGTCTCTTGGGTAATGTAGTTTGGATGCTGACTCCTGTCTCTATCTCACTCTCTCTCTCTCTCTCTCTCTCTCTCTCTCTCTCTCTCTCTCTCTCTCTCTCTCTCTCTCTCTCTCTCTCTCTCTCTCTCTCTCTCTCTCTCTCTCTCTCTCTCTCTCTCTCTCTCTCTCTCTCTCTCTCTCTCTCCCTCTCTCTCTATCCCTCCATTGTGTCTTTTTCTCAGGTATTGGAACTCTCTGAGTAACCTGGTGGCGTCGCTGCTGAACTCTGTCCGCTCCATCGCCTCCCTGTTACTGCTCCTCTTCCTCTTCATCATCATCTTCAGCCTGCTCGGCATGCAGCTCTTCGGAGGCAAGTTCAATTTCGACGAGACGCGCCGGTCAACCTTCGACAACTTCCCCCAGTCGCTACTCACCGTCTTTCAGGTAGGGAGAGAAGGGAGAATGATGGAGAATCTGTTCGGTTCTATTATGTTCTATTGTAGTCTATTATATTCTATTATACTATACTCTACTCTATTATACTCTAGTCTACTCTATTATACTCTACTCTACTCTATTATACTCTAGTCTACTCTACTCTATTATACTCTAGTCTACTCTACTGTACTCTATTATACTCTACATTTACATTTAAGTCATTTAGCAGACACTCTTATCCAGAGAAACTTAAAAATTCTAGTCTACTCTACTCTATTATACTCTAGTCTACTCTATTATACTCTAGTCTACTGAACTCTATTATAGTCTAGTCCACTCTACTCTATTATAGTCTACTCTACTGTACTCTATTATACTATAGTCTACTGTACTCTATTATAGTCTAGTCTACTCCACCCTATTATACTCTAGTCTGGTCTACTGTACTCTATTATACTCTAGTCTACTGTACTCTATTATACTCTAGTCTACTGTACTGTACTCTAGTCTACTCTACTGTACTTTATTATACTCTACTCTAGTCTACTCTACTGTACTTTATTATACTCTACTATATTCTACTCTACTGTACTCTATTATACTCTACTCTAGTCTACTGTACTCTATTATACTATAGTCTACTGTACTCTATTATACTCTACTATAGTCTACTGTACTCTATTATACTCTAGTCTACTGTACTCTATTATACTCTACTATAGTCTACTCTACTGTACTCTATTATACTCTACTATAGTCTGCTCTACTGTACTCTATTATACTCTACTCTACTCTACTCTACTCTACTGTACTCTATTATACTCTAGTCTACTCTAGTCTACTCTATTATACTCTAGTCTACTCTACTGTACTCTATTATACTCTACTATAGTCTACTCTACTGTACTCTAGTCTACTCTACTGTACTTTATTATACTCTACTATATTCGACTCTACGTTACTCTATTATACTCTACTATAGTCTACTGTACTCTATTATACTCTACTATAGTCTACTCTACTGTACTCTATTATACTCTACTATAGTCTACTCTACTGTACTCTATTATACTCTACTCTACTGTACTCTATTATACTCTACTATAATCTACTCTACTGTACTCTATTATACTCTACTATAGTCTGCTCTACTGTACTCTATTATACTCTACTCTACTCCACTCTACTCTATTCTCAAGGTCTATTCATTTGAGTAACTGTAACTTTGTTGTTGTCTGTGGTGCAATAGTTATTCAAGTTGTAGTTTTGCTCCTCCATCTGTTGTCCCTGTCTGTGTGTTCTCAGATCCTGACAGGTGAGGACTGGAACTCAGTGATGTATGATGGCATCATGGCCTACGGAGGGCCGTCCTTCCCAGGGATGCTGGTCTGCATCTACTTCATCATCCTCTTCATATGTGGAAACTGTATCCTTTTAAAGAACAGGCCAGATGTGTGTAGTTAGGGCCGTCACACTGACGGAGGACATGATGCTTTAAATGCAGACCGATAAGCTGTCAATCATGTGACACATCAGCTGATATTGATAGCCTAACAGAGGTATTCCAATGAACTATCTCAAATGTTTCCGCAATGACTAGTAGTAGCCTGGAATCCAAACGATATGAGGTAAAACAGAGTGATATTTAGTTTGGATTCCAGGCTACTCAAGTATCAGGGTTGGTTGTTTGTTGTCAACTCAACTCATCACCCAGGTGTAATGTTCTCCACAACAAAGAACGTTCATTGTGAGTGATCAGCCGGCAATTGACAGTTCATTGTAATCCCTTTTGTTTGCTAGCTGAAGCCCTTTTCCTCTGTGTCCATACTTCCTTGACTCCACCTCCCTGACCAGATATCCTCCTGAATGTCTTCTTGGCCATCGCTGTGGACAACCTGGCTGATGCTGAGAGTCTGACGTCAGCACAGAAAGAGGAGGAGGAGGAGAAGGAGAGGAAGAAGCTGGCCAGGTAATTTGTATGATGTGTGTGTCTGTGTCTGTCTGTCTGTGTGTGTGTGTGTGTGTGTGTGTGTATATGTGTGTGTGTGTGTGTGTGTGTACATGCATCCACATCCATTCAAGTGTGTATGTCTGAGTGGTTTTTCTCCATTCTGACACAGAATGGCCAGTCCGGAGAAACGTCATGTCAACGAAAAGCCCCCGATGATTGAGACAGAAGAAAAGAAGGAGGAGAAGATTGAGCTGAAGTCCATCACCTCAGACGGAGAGACAACCAATGCCACCAAGGTATGTCTCAGACACACCTGTCCTCGTTAGATACACCTGTCCTCGTTAGATACACATGTCCTCGTTAAGATACACCTGTCCTCGTTAGATACACCTGTCCTCATTAGATACACATGTCCTCGTTAGATACACATGTCCTCGTTAAGATACACCTGTCCTCGTTAGATACACCTGTCCTCATTAGATACACCTGTCCTCATTACATACACCTGTCCTCGTTAGATACACATGTCCTCGTTAAGATACACCTGTCCTCGTTAGATACACCTGTCCTCATTAGATACACCTGTCCTCATTACATACACCTGTCCTCGTTAGATACACCTGTCCTCATTACATACACCTGTCCTCGTTAGTTACACCTGTCCTCATTACATACACCTGTCCTCGTTAGAAACACCTGTCCTCGTTAGACACATCTGTCCTCGTTAGATACACCTGTCCTCATTACATACACCTGTCCTCGTTAGACACACCTGTCCTCGTTAGATACACCTGTCCTCGTTAGATAAACCTGTACTCGTTAGACACACCTGTCCTCGTTAGATACACCTGTCCTCGTTAGACCAACCTGTCCTCGTTAGATACACCTGTCCTCGTTAGACCAACCTGTCCTCGTTAGATACACCTGTCCTCGTTAGACACACCTTTCCTCGTTAGACACACCTGTCCTCGTTAGACCAACCTGTCCTCGTTAGATACACCTGTACTCGTTAGACATACCTGTCCTCGTTAGACACACCTGTCCTCATTAGATACACCTGTACTCGTTAGACACACCTGTCCTCGTTAGACACACCTGTCCTCGTTAGACACACCTGTCCTCGTTAGATACACCTGTCCTCGTTAGATAAACCTGTACTCGTTAGACACACCTGTCCTCGTTAGACACACCTGTCCTCGTTAGATGAACCTGTACTCGTTAGACACACCTGTCCTCGTTAGACACACCTGTCCTCGTTAGACACACCTGTCCTCGTTAGATACACCTGTCCTCGTTAGATAAACCTGTACTCGTTAGACACACCTGTCCTCGTTAGACACACCTGTCCTCGTTAGATGAACCTGTACTCGTTAGACACACCTGTCCTCGTTAGATGAACCTGTCCTCGTTAGACACACCTGTCCTCGTTAGATGAACCTGTACTCGTTAGACACACCTGTCCTCGTTAGACACACCTGTCCTCGTTAGACACACCTGTCCTCGTTAGACACACCTGTCCTCGTTAGATACACCTGTCCTCGTTAGACACACCTGTCCTCGTTAGATACACCTGTCATCCTGACATACACACACCTGACTGGAGACACCAGTTCCTCCAAGTTGTAATCTAATATTATCTAGTCAAGTCAATACTTCACATTACAGATTCAACAACATCAAATATGTTTGGTTTAGTTAGCATCAGTCTAATTCTTGATCTTGATCGTCTGTGAAAACACCAGATGATGTGTCCACTATCACTAAGTGGTGTGGAGTTCTGTCCATATTGAGTCTGATGTGTAACTGTGTTACTGTGTATTGACAGATCAACATTGATGAGTACCAAGTAGATGGGAATGAAGATAAGAATCCGTATCCAGCGAATGATTTTCCAGGTACCACTGTACCGGTGTTAAAAAGTAAGCCTGACCTTTCTAAGGGGTGAACCACACCAGACAACAAGCAGGAGCAGAGGACCAAAACACAACTCAAACCATTAAGAGACTTCCCAACTCAAATCAGGACATTCAGAACATTACGTTATTCTGGTTCTCTCTCTCTTTTGTCTGCTGTGCTTTGCCTGTGATGATCTTAGAATGTTGTGTGAGGGGGTGTGTTGATGTTAGAATGTTGTGTGAGGGGGTGTGTTGATGTTATAATGTTGTGTGAGGGGTGTGATGATCTTAGAATGTTGTGTGAGGGGGTGTGTTGATGTTAGAATGTTGTGTGAGGGGGTGTGTTGATGTTAGAATGTTGTGTGAGGGGTGTGTTGATGTTAGAATGTTGTGTGAGGGGGTGTGTTGATGTTAGAATATTGTGTGAGGGGTGTGTTGATGTTAGAATGTTGTGTGAGGGGTGTATGGGTGTGTTGATGTTAGAATGTTGTGTGAAGGGTGGGTTGATGTTAGAATGTTGTGTGAGGGGTGTATGGGTGTGTTGATGTTAGAATGTTGTGTGAGGGGGTGTATGGGTGTGTTGATGTTAGAATGTTGTGTGAGGGGTGTATGGGTGTGTTGATGTTAGAATGTTGTGTGAGGGGGTGTGTTGATGTTAGAATGTTGTGTGAGGGGGTGTGTTGATGTTAGAATGTTGTGTGAGGGGTGTGTTGATGTTAGAATGTTGTGTGAGGGGTGTGTTGATGTTAGAATGTTGTGTGAGGGGTGTATGGGTGTGTTGATGTTAGAATGTTGTGTGAGGGGGTGTGTTGATGTTAGAATGTTGTGTGAGGGGTGTATGGGTGTGTTGATGTTAGAATGTTGTGTGAGGGGGTGTGTTGATGTTAGAATGTTGTGTGAGGGGTGTATGGGTGTGTTGATGTTAGAATGTTGTGTGAGGGGGTGTGTTGATGTTAGAATGTTGTGTGAGGGGGTGTGTTGATGTTAGAATGTTGTGTGAGGGGGTGTGTTGATGTTAGAATGTTGTGTGAGGGGGTGTGTTGATGTTAGAATGTTGTGTGAGGGGTGTGTTGATGTTAGAATGTTGTGTGAGGGGTGTGTTGATGTTAGAATGTTGTGTGAGGGGTGTGTTGATGTTAGAATGTTGTGTGAGGGGTGTGTTGATGTTAGAATGTTGTGTGAGGGGTGTGTTGATGTTAGAATGTTGTGTGAGGGGGTGTGTTGATGTTAGAATGTTGTGTGAGGGGGTGTGTTGATGTTAGAATGTTGTGTGAGGGGTGTGTTGATGTTAGAATGTTGTGTGAGGGGTGTGTTGATGTTAGAATGTTGTGTGAGGGGTGTGTTGATGTTAGAATGTTGTGTGAGGGGTGTGTTGATGTTAGAATGTTGTGTGAGGGGTGTATGGGTGTGTTGATGTTAGAATGTTGTGTGAGGGGTGTGTTGATGTTAGAATGTTGTGTGAGGGGTGTGTTGATGTTAGAATGCTGTGTGAGGGGTGTGTTGATGTTAGAATGTTGTGTGAGTGGGTGTGTTGATGTTAGAATGCTGTGTGAGGGGGTGTGTTGATGTTAGAATGCTGTGTGAGGGGTGTGTTGATGTTAGAATGCTGTGTGAGGGGTGTATGGGTGTGTTGATGTTAGAATGCTGTGTGAGGGGTGTATGGGTGTGTTGATGTTAGAATGTTGTGTGAGGGGGTGTGTTGATGTTAGAATGCTGTGTGAGGGGGTGTGTTGATGTTAGAATGCTGTGTGAGGGGTGTATGGGTGTGTTGATGTTAGAATGCTGTGTGAGGGGTGTATGGGTGTGTTGATGTTAGTGTGTACTGTTGCCTTACTTCAAATTAATCCAGGTGTCCAGGTTTGTAGATAAAGGAACACGTTTAAATTCATATGGCTTTTAACTTTTTTTTTACTGATGAATTGTGGGTAATTGTTATAGTATGGGGTAACTACATCAACAAACTGAAATAACTATACCAGCTTCATTTATAAAGGTTTACAGCTCATTAAACTATTTCTCAACATAACTGACCAACTCCTTCATCTCTAACACTTTCTCTCTCTCCTCTCCTCTCTTCCTTTACTCTTCTCCTCCTGTCCTCCCCCTTTCTCTCCTGCGTGGCCCTTGTAGGAGAGGATGAGGAGGAGCCTGAGATGCCGGTGGGCCCCCGGCCGCGGCCCCTGTCTGACATTCAGCTGAAGGAGAAGGCTGTTCCCATGCCTGAGGCCAGGGCCTTCTTCATCTTCAGCAACACCAACAAGTAAGAGACAGCTCACCCACACACACACTGAGAGAAGCACGCAAAAGTGGAGACAATGAGAGGGGTCCCTAAACACACGTCCCATCTGTCTGATGTCTGTCTCATGTCTGATGTCCCGTGTGGCTCACTTGGTAGAGCATGGCACTTGCAACGCCAGGGTTGTGGGTTCGATTCCCACGGGGGACCAGTATGAAAATGTATGCACTCACTACTGTAAGTGGCTGTGGATAAGAGCGTCTGCTAAATGACTAAAATGTAAAATGTCTGTCTGATGCCTGTGGAAATATGATTAGGGCTCTCTCTGTGTCCTAGTCTATCTAGATCTCAAATCTATCTATCTATTGATCACTATTTTTTCTCCCTCCCTCTCCCCAGGTTCAGGGTTCTGTGCCATAAGATGGTGAACCACAACATTTTCACCAACCTCATCCTGTTCTTCATTCTACTGAGCAGTATCTCTCTGGCGGCAGAGGACCCTGTCAGGAACGACTCCTTCAGGAACCAGGTGTGTGTTTATGTCTTATGCATGCACACACACACACACACAAACACACACACACACACTGCCTGAGTTAAACAGCCTTTAGGGGTGTGTGTGTGTGTGTGTGTGTGTGTGTGTGTGTGTGTGTGTGTGTGTGTGTGTGTGTGTGTGTGTGTGTGTGTGTGTGTGTGTGTGTGTGTGTGTGTGTGTGTGTGTGTGTGTGTGTGTGTGTGTGAGAGAGAGAGAGAGAGAGAGAGAGAGAGAGAGAGTATGGAAGTTAGTGAGTATGTGTTTGCATGCATGAATGTGTACGTGTGTCCGTGCCTCTGTGTGTGTGTGTGTGTGTGTACGTGTGTCCGTGC
>NC_059195.1:19420665-19435665 GCF_020615455.1 Coregonus clupeaformis
TCCACTCTCACCATACCAGACCCTCCAACTCTCCCAGGTCATATCTGGCAACATGCATCTCCTCCCTCGGTGTGTTCAGTCCCTCCCCATTCATCCCACTAAGGCAGCTGCATTAACCCTCGTTAAACCACAGTTAAATGAGGTTACCTATTCCTTTATCACTGACCCACTGACTGCTTCAGTGGGGACGGTCTCACTGATTAAAACTAATCATACTGTGCTAGAATATAATAATCCCTAGTGATAATAATAATATATTAATAATAATATACTAATCCCTGGTGATAATAATAATATAACAATAATAATAATAATATATAATCCCTAGTGTTAATAATCATATAATAATATATAATCCCTAGTGTTAAAAATAATATAATAATAATGTATAATCCCTAGTGATAATAATATAATAATATATAATCCCTAGTGTTAATAACAATATTATTATAATATATAATCCCTTGTGTTAATAACAATATTATTATAATATATAATCCCTTGTGTTAATAACAATATTATTATAATATATAATCCCTAGTGTTAATAATAAATAATAATATATAATCCCTAGTGTTAATAATAATATAATATCATCCCTAGTGTTAATATTAATAGAATATATAATCCCCAGTGTAAATAATAATATTATAATAATATATAATCCCTAGTGTTAATAATAATAATAATAATATATAATCCCTAGTGTTGATACTAATATAATAATATATAATCCCTAGTGTTAATAATAATACTAATAATAATATATAATCCCTACTATTAATAATAATATAATAATAATATATAATCCCTAGTGTTAATAATAATATTATAATAATATATAGGATAATTCAATCTTGCTGTATCAGTCTGCTATGCTACATAGAACACCACCCTTCATTATGACCTCATTTCCTTTTCACACAGGAAGTAGAGTTCCCAGCAGGAAGTAGAAGAGCCAGAAAAAATGCAATAATGTCTTGTTTAGGCAATAATCTTCTGGCTTGATATAGAATCACATTAATATATTTTACTGTATAGTGCTTACCTTTAACATTCCATGTTATCAACCCCTGTAAGCTTTTATTCTACGCCCTGTTTACAGAATTATGAGCTTTAGCAGTAGTAGGCTACATGCTAACAAGTTGTGGCGTTGGCTTAACTGCACTGTAGGCTACAGCAAGCAAGCAGCATATCGTGACATGAACATTCACTTCAAATAATATTTCATCATTTAATACCAATGATGCATTTTGTTGCTCTATTGACTCTTAAGATCTAAGAAGATAGTTTCAGAAGAGATGAGCCGCCCAAATACATTGTTGGAAGAGTTAAGGGCTGAAAGGAAGGCTTTTCCCCTATAATAATGCCTATCTAACTTGCCTCTCTTACCCCCCTCCTCCTGCACCTCCGCCCATCCTGTGTAGGGTTACTTTAGTGATCCTTGGAATGTTTTTGACTTCCTCATCGTAATTGGCAGCATAATAGACGTCATTCTGAGTGAGATCAACGTAAGTACATCGCCACCCCTCTCTCTCCACTCGCTCGCTCTCTCTTTCTCTCTGTCCCTCTCTCTGTCCCTCTCTCTCTCTCTCTCTCTCTCTCTGTCTCTTTTCACGTTCCTTCTCTTCTCTTTTCCTTTCCTTGTCTTTCTTTGTGACAATCTTTGTCTTCTATACCACCATTCTCTGGTGTTGTTTCTTTCCCCAAAGTCCACCCTCTTCCCTTCCTCTCCCCTCTTCCTTCCTCCATCCTTAATTTCAAGATGGCCGCTCTCATTCGGGGTTCCCAAGGCATCACGTGGTGAAAAAAAGGTTCTTCTTCGTTCTTCACAGTACATAGAACAACAGTGGAGGGTTCTAGAGTACCAAAAGAGTTCTAGAGTGCTGAAAGGGTTCTATTCGTTAGGCCTCAAAAGAGAGACCTGGCTCTAAAGCAAGACTATGACATGTCCTAGGGTTTTCACTTTGACTAACAAGACACACTAACTAACCAAAGAAACTCAACTATTATTTTTAAAACTGATTGTTTTGGTTGTGATTTTGTTGTTATTGTTGTTTATTGATGTTGTTTTCCCACATGGACAAGCATGACTGGTCGCCGCTCCTCCTCGCCATCATCTTCTTGGATTTCGCTCCTTTTATTTCCTCCCGTTTTTTAAACTTCAGCTGTCATTTAATTTTCAACCAATGTCCTTCCTCCCTCTCTTCCTGCCGCTAATCACAAAAGTTCATATATAACTGTTTTCTTTCTTATTTTCTCCTTCCTCTCTCCTTCTGTTGGTTCTTTTCTTTCCATGTTCTTTTCTTTCTGTCTGTTTGTTTGTTTTTTCCGTTCGTTTGTTCTTCCACCCAACGCAGCATTATTTTGTTGATGCATGGAACACATTTGATGCCTTGATAGTTGTGGGTAGCGTTGTTGACATAGCGATCACTGAGGTTAACGTAAGTAGCCCACCTTTCAGTCTGCCTGCCTGCCTCTCACACTCACCTCTGAGCATCAATAGGATGTAGACTATTGCATTGTTTTGGGGTTCGTTCTTTACATTTTATTTCAATGTATATTATCATCACAATTGGGGACCTGTGAAATCCCCAAGGCATGACTGACACTGTATAGCATGATTGGAAAAAGGGGTGATATATTCAGGCCTGAAGAAAAAGTAATTGTAAACAATTTGTTTACATAAAGCCTTTAGCTTGTATGCAAAACAATGTACGCAGACGTGCGTTTATTCATGAATATTTACTTGTGAGCGATGTCACCTTTCATGAGAAATTCCTGGCCCTGTTCATAATGTAAACAAAAGGTGGCCAGAATATAAACATAAATGTAACCGCTATATAAAAGCAGTTTATTTAGTCCCTATTTAGTCCCTATTTAGTCCCTAGTGAATCTAGATATTTATTTTGAGACGCCCATCGCTCCATGATGAGACATGAGAACCATTGAAGTATTTACACTCTTAAGGGGAAATTTTAAACAAAATTCAGCTTCATATTCATCATCTCCAGCACCACCCCAACATCAATATGTGTGAAAATGCCACGTTTCTATGTTTTGTAGACAGAAGAAGATAAGTGTTTCTAATGACATCATCAACCAATTAGTAGACAATTAGTAGGCAATGCCTCCTCATAATTGGTTAAAATCACTTAATGCACACCAATGATGTCATTGGAAACACTTACCTTCCTCTATCTTACTACAAAATATAGACATGTGCCATTTTCACACATATTGATGTTGGGGTGATGCTGGAGATGATGAATATGAAGTTTATATATTATTTTAAACATTTCCTTTAAAACCAAGCCTACAGGTGAATCATAGCTCAATACCTTTTATACCAGAGTCTATTACATTAGATGGACCTAGTAGCATATTTGGTCAATTGCTCAATTGTATAGCAGCTCAATACTGTCTGTATCTTGAGTCTATTACATTTGATAGATCCATGGTTGATCTGGGCTTATCTATCCATTGTGTCTGAGGGTCAGTTCATAAACCTTTCATCTCTCTGGGACAGCATAGCGGAATAGCCATCTTTCCTTTCCACAAGTCACGAAAGACACTTCACCCACTCCTCTAGTTTAGATGACAACAATCCATGGCTTTAGATCGCTAACAAAGTCATGTTTCTAAGAACAGAAATGACTCAAAATTGTACTTTGAGTATGCTGAATATATTAGTTATATGTTATATATGTGTTCTTATTATTGCGTTGGAATTGTGTAGTACTAGTGCTGTATTTGTCTATACAGATAAGTCCTTCTAGAATTTCTTAAAACTAAATTGAAACTATTACCTTTATAGTACCAACTTGTAACTGTTAGTTCTGCCAGTGTCATATAGTTCAGTTGAATACTTAACTCTTTGAGAAGTGGCAGTAGTGTTAAGCTGCCCTGTGGATGACAAGTGTGTTTTCTTCTCTTTGAAAGTGAAGCTATCTGACCACGAGAGGTTTGACCAAGGTCTTTATGAATGACCAGTCTTCAGTGCTTTACCAGTATCTATCAGCCAGACATATATACCCTCCTCTGCTATACCGTTCACTCACCCTTTACCCTGCACTGAGTTTGGTTTGCCGTTTGGTTTGCCGTTTGACATTTCTTTTGATTTGAACTCCTCGATTAATCTTTAACCCAGGCATGACCCTAGTCTTCTTCTTCTCCGGTAGTCTCATTGATTGACGAGGCCTCACTGTTCCTGCATCGTATCTGCATTGTTTTTAGAAACCTTCTGCCCTTGTACCTCCTGGTGATGGTAACCTAAAAGCCACCAACATATCAGAAAGACACTCACTGGTTTTGTGTAGTTTAAGTGAGTGTGTATTGGGTGTTAATCATTTGATAAAGTGGTCTTATTAAGATAGCAGATTGGATGCCCCACCCACTTCCTCCCCCCTCCCCCTTCCCTCCTCCCCCCTCCCCCCTCCCAACCTATTTCCCCAACTCTAGTCTACATAGCAACCCCCTCCAGTTATTTTGACCAGAAGGTGCTTCTTAAAACTATTTTCAGTTTTAGTTTTTAATTTTGACAGTTGATTTAATTTGAGTGTTTTTGAATTATTTTTCTGTTGGTTTGATTTGTGTTTTAAAAAAGTGGTTTTTGAAGGGTTATGAAAAAAGACGTTGCGTTTTTGTTGCCATGGTGATGGTGTCTTGCAGGCGATGACGCCACATCTGCATTTCTCCCTTCCCTCGGAATGTCTTCCCCTTCCTCCATAGTCTCTGTCTGAACTGATCTCTCAGTCTGCTCTTCTTCTTATGGATGTTTACTTCTATCTTTCCTCTCATTGGTTGATTTGTGGTGCTCTTGCTCACCCTGAAATGCAAGCTGGGTAACCTGGGTCTCTTCGCTAACGTTAGACGACTTTAACGAACTAACGTTAACTAACCAAGGTGAACCTACACTCTTAGAAGAAAAAAAAGGCGCTATCTACAACCTAAATGGGTTCTTCAGCTGTCTTTTTGGATCCAGGTAGAACCCTTTTTGGTTTCAGATAGAACCCTTTTGGTTCCAGGTAGAGTTCCATGTAGAACCCTTTCCAAAGAGGGTTCTACCTGGAACCAAAAAGGGTTCTACCTGGATCCAAAAAGAGTTATCCTATGGGGACAGCAGAAGAGCCCTTTTGGAACCCCTTTCTTCGTAAGAGTGTACCTCTCCTAGGCGTCTCAGGATGATTTAAATTGTTTTCAGAAATGATCTGCCAATTCGGCCACGCATAACAACAATAAGACAGAGGAATTCAATTTAGTTTAAATATACAAAGGTAAGGAAAATGAAAAGAGGACATCTGATGCTTCTATAATGTTGAAACATTCCAACCAGCCCTGCTGTCGCAGATGTTAGTCAAATAATAGTGTATACAGAGACCTAGGTTACCTATACAGTATACTTGAACCGTAATGATTATGTGCAATGTGAAAAAAAATATTTTTAAAAGTTATTTAAAATGAGTGATTGTTTGACAGTATAATCACAACTCACATTTGCACAGTTGGACTGGAAGTTGTATTTAAATTATTGTGTTGTGTGTTACCCAGAACCTCCCCCTCACAATACAACACGCAGGAGAACACTGCAGGACTATACAACCCAGCACCATTGTGTTTTCAACTTGAAAACAGTTGATGAGCATTTTGACAATGATCCAGTATAATTTCATTATAGCTTCATTGTTGAAACGTTTGATGGTAGTTCTGCAGTGGATTTACAGTCCAACATAATTCTAGTGTATTACCCTAAGCATGTAGAACAATCATAGCACCTCCTACTCCCCAGATACACAACCCCCCCAGTCTCCAATCCACGCCAAGCCAGTGCCCCTAAGTGGTCCACAAAACACACATGAACATGTACACACACACACACACACACAGACACACACACACACACACACACAGACAGACACACATACAGACACACACACATACACAGACACACAGACACACACACACACAGACAGACACACACACAGACACACAGACGCACACACACACACACAGACAGACACACAGACACACACACACACAGACACACAGACACACACACACACAGACAGACACACACACAGACACACAGACACACACACACACAGACAGACAGACACACAGACACACACACACACAGACACACAGACACACACACACACAGACAGACACACACAGACACACAGACACACACACACACACACAGACACACAGACACACACACACACACACACAGACACACAGACACACAGACACACACACACACACACACAGACACACAGACGCACACACACACACACACAGACAGACACACAGACACACACACACACAGACACACAGACACACACACACACAGACAGACACACACACAGACACACAGACACACACACACACAGACAGACACACATACAGACACACACACAGACACACAGACACACACACACACACAGACACACAGACACACACACACACAGACAGACACACACACAGACACACAGACGCACACACACACACACACACCCTTAACCTCACACACTCTCCGTAATCCACCACTTCCCTTTACATTACCCTCCTTCTCTCTACTACAGAGATTCCACCAAGCCTTCCGTCATGTATACCGTGTGGGTCATGCCAATAGAAAAATAAGGTGTAAAGTCACTGATAAAACAGCACGCCCTGCTGTTCAAACTGTACGTGGCCAACTGACTAACTGTACGTGGCCAACTGACTAACTGTACGTGGCCAACTGACTAACTGGACGTGGCCAACTGACTAACTGGACGTGGCCAACTGACTAACTGTACGTGGCCAACTGACTAACTGTACGTGGCCAACTGACTAACTGGACGTGGCCAACTGACTAACTGTACGTGGCCAACTGACTAACTGGGACGTGGCCAACTGACTAACTGATGCGTGGCCAACTGACCAACTGGACGTGGCCAACTGACTAACTGTACGTGGCCAACTGACTAACTGGACGTGGCCAACTGACTAACTGTACGTGGCCAACTGACTAACTGGACGTGGCCAACTGACTAACTGTACGTGGCCAACTGACCAACTGTACGTGGCCAACTGACCAACTGGACGTGGCCAACTGACTAACTGTACGTGGCCAACTGACTAACTGTACGTGGCCAACTGACTAACTGGACGTGGCCAACTGACTAACTGTACGTGGCCAACTGACTAACTGTACGTGGCCAACTGACTAACTGGACGTGGCCAACTGACTAACTGTACGTGGCCAACTGACTAACTGGACGTGGCCAACTGACTAACTGTACGTGGCCAACTGACTAACTGGACGTGGCCAACTGACTAACTGTACGTGGCCAACTGACTAACTGTACGTGGCCAACTGACTAACTGTACGTGGCCAACTGACTAACTGTACGTGGCCAACTGACTAACTGTACGTGGCCAACTGACTAACTGTACGTGGCCAACTGACTAACTGTACGTGGCCAACTGACTAACTGTACGTGGCCAACTGACCAACTGTACGTGGCCAACTGACTAACTGTACGTGGCCAACTGACTAACTGTACGTGGCCAACTGACTAACTGGACGTGGCCAACTGACTAACTGTATGCATCTGGCTGCTGAATTCCAGTCACACTGACAAACCAAGATCCCAGATCCTTACTGTTACTCCAGCCCAGTTTTCACTTAGTCATGCATTGATGGAAATGGGAGACTAAAGTGAAAAGCAGTCCCAGTCTCATGGCTGCAGTACAGGGGATGGCCAGTGGATGGCTCCCTACCCAGGGACCATGCTCAGACCTCCCTACCCAGGGACCATGCACAGACCTCCCTACCCAGGGACCATGCACAGACCTCCCTACCCAGGGACCATGCTCAGACCTCCCCACATGTTGCTGTCCCCATAATGTTATGTTCTGTTCTGTACTGTGTGTAGCTAGACCTGGCAGAAAGACAGAGACAGCTATAGAGTTAGAGCCTCTCCCCTCAGATACACACACACACACACACACACACACACACACACACACAGATACACACACACACACACACAGATACACACACACACACTCACAGATACACACACACACACACACAGAGATACACTTTCATACGGTCACAGTCACACTCAAATGACATTCATTCTATTTGCCCCCAGCACTTTAGAGGTAATATTCCACTACTCCACTAAATTCATTGATGACTTCTAAACCCCTCTAACCACATCTGATATTCAGGCCCAGTTAACCCCAACCTAACCTCTTCTAAGGGGACTCTATAAAAGCTATTGAAGCTCTCCCTCATACATGTGCTGCAGGACCTGCTAACAGTGTGATCTACTCAGTACAACAACATGCCTAATTCTAGCAATACTGAGGGCTCTGCCGCCTAGTGGCATACCTGTCCCACATCTAACATCTCAGGTGTATCATCTTCCCCAAGTCCCTGGCCTAGCCCATGGGTCCAAACACACACACACACACACACACACACACACACACACACACACACCCGTCCCAGCAGAAGCAGGGCGATCTGTGCTACTATAGCTTTGATCTGTCTGCCTTTCTTTAAAGCCAGCTGACTCCTCTACCACCTCCTCCTCCTCCCAACCCCCCGCGGTAAGAACAATGGTACGGACCCACGGTAACCTCCGTCTCCACCACCCCTTCATCCCCCCCCACACCCATCACCAGCAGCATGCTACCCGTGTGGGATGTCACAAATGGCACCCTGTTCCCTATATATAGTGCACTACTTCCAAAGCACTCTATAGAGAATAGGGTAGCGTTTGGGGCTCACCCTGTGTGTTAACACAGAGGATGGCCATGGTTGTACTGGGGATTTTAGACTGTGGCTAAGTCTTTTGTGGTCGCTGTCGTGTTGTCATCGCTCTCAGGCAAAATAAAAAAAACTTGCCTCGCTCCTCTTCCTCCTCCTCCTCTTCCTCCTCCTCCTCCTCCGTCTCCTCTATTAGTGGTGCTTTGTCATTGGTGCAAGCCATGGTCACGCGGTCATCTACCTTTCTTTCTCTCTCTCTTTCTCTCTATCAGTCTTTCTCTCTATCAGTCTTTCTCTCTATCAGTCTTTCTCTCTATCAGTCTTTCTCTCTCTCTTTCTCTCTATCAGTCTTTCTCTCTATCAGTCTTTCTCTCTATCAGTCTTTCTCTCTCTCTCTCTCTCTCTCTCTTTCTCTCTATCAGTCTTTCTCTCTATCAGTCTTTCTCTCTATCAGTCTTTCTCTCTCTCTTTCTCTCTATCAGTCTTTCTCTCTATCAGTCTTTCTCTCTCTCTTTCTCTCTATCAGTCTTTCTCTCTATCAGTCTTTCTCTCTCTCTTTCTCTCTATCAGTCTTTCTCTCTCTCTTTCTCTCTATCAGTCTTTCTCGCTCTCTTTCTCTGTGTGGCACAGTTGCTCCCCCTACTGTCCTCCTGTGGATTTACCTCCTTGATTTAAACACATAGCTGGTGGCTCTATGAGGAATAATACCAATAACCAAAGGTTCAATGCATTGTGTTGTTGTTGTTGTTGTTATAAAGTAGTTTGTTGTTGTTCAGTTTGGTGAAGGTTGTGGAACTAGTTTCTCTGTGTAGAAGTTGTTGTTCTAGTGTTTTGTAGTTGTTGTCTCTGTCTGATGGAAGATATTACGGCTGTGCTTTATCAATATCTATTGTGTCGTTCATTTCAGTTGGTTGTTTTGTCAAGTTGTGGCTTAGCTTCTGAATTCTTAAGGGCCTTTCCAAGGTACTCCAGTTAATCAAATGTTGTACCAACTTAAATTGAAAGGAACATTTTGTCTAGAGAGGTTTGTGTAAATATTTCATAGCCTAGTTTTTGTTTGGGGCTTTGAAATATTAATACGACCATGAAAAGCTCTGATAGTTTTCCTCCGCTGGAGAGCAGGAAGCGTAATGCATTGCATCTGTTAGTTGTATTTCCATTTCTCATAAAGCCACCAGGTGATGCCCGATTCTCTCCTAAACTATTTTGTAGGTTGTTTTTGATGGGATGATTTTGAAGGACTCAACAGTGATTGACTTATTAACTTTGTGTGTCTGTGTGTGTGTATGTGTGTGTGTATGTATCTGCAACTACGTGTGCATATGGATGATCGTGTGTGTGTGCGTGCGTGCGCGCGTGTGTGTCTGTTCATGTCTGTGTGTACGTGTGTCTGCGCTTCTGCGTGTGTGTGTATGTCTGCTCTTGTGTGTGCTCGCATGTGTGTGTGAATGTCTGAATCCTCGTCTGTCTGTCCGTGTGTGTGTGTGTGTGTGTGTGTGTGTGTGTGTGTGTGTGTGTGTGTGTGTGTGTGTGTGTGTGTGTGTGTGTGTGTGTGTGTGTGTGTGTGTGTGTGTGTGTGTGTGTGTGTGTGTGTGTGTGTGTGTGTGTGTGTGTGTGTGTGTGTGTGTGTGTGCGTGTGTGTGTGTGTGTGTGTGTGTGTGTGTGTGTGTGTGTGTGTGTGTGTGTGTGTGTGTGTGTTGACGTCCGGTGCCTAACAAAAGGGACTACAAAACTCTGAAGATAACGCCAGGATCTCCATCACCTTCTTCCGGCTCTTCAGAGTGATGCGGCTGGTCAAACTGCTGTCTCGGGGAGAAGGGATACGGACCCTGCTGTGGACCTTCATCAAGTCCTTTCAAGTGAGGGGAGACTCAGACTCAAGTCAAGATGATTGAGAATTGAGATGCAGGGGGTCAGGGGTCAATTCGAATTGAGGTCAGTCAATTCAGGAGGGAAATATACTGGAATTGAAATTCTATAAATTGAGTTAGATATAACTGAGGTTTGGGAGGAAAGACCACACCTCAACGTCTTTTAGTTCTGGTCTGTACCTCGCCAATAATTTAAAAATATATATATTTTCAGTTAATTATCAATAAACACATTTTTTTTTAAGATAGCCTATTTATTTATTTATTTAAGTTTTTACATGTTAGAATTTTCATTTCAAATCACTTCCTGAATTGAGTGACTTAAATTCAGCTTGACCCTGATCCTGCTTGAGGGAGGAATGTAGAAGGGAGGAATGATGTGTCCAGCTAATAAGTCAGCTAGCATCTAACCGTCTCTCAAAACCCCAATACCCTTCATATGCATGCTGTCATAGCCTACTCACCATGCTATAGGTTAACGATAAGGCTTAGAAGTTGAGATATCCTCCCCAAGTCCCGTGTGGCTCAGTTGGTAGAGCATGGCACTTGCAACACCAGGGTTGTGGGTTCAATTCCCACGGGGGGACCAGCATGAGAAATTGTACGAACTCACTACTGTAAGTCGCTCTGGATGAGAGCATCGCTAAAATGTAAACGTAGGTGATTTTATAGAAGCACTCCATCAAAAAGTCATTTGATAAAGGGGTTCTGATAAAATAGTCCTTTCTCTTGTGTTGGACAGTGGAAAAAGGACTGGGACTATTTTGCAGCAGTGTGTTACTGTAACATGTGATGTGTTTTTGGTGCAGTGGTGCCAGACAGTGTTGACGTGTTACTGACCTCTCTCTGCCCCCCTAGGCCCTCCCCTATGTAGCACTGCTTATAGTGATGCTCTTCTTCATCTACGCCGTCATTGGGATGCAGGTAAGAACTGGTGGTCAACCCCAGCATCTGGGATTGGTCCCGCCTTGTTCTCTCCCTCCCTCTGTTTCTCTCCTCCTTCTCTCTCTCCCTCCCTCTGTTTCTCCCCTCCTTCTCTCTCCCTCCCTCTGTTTCTCTCCTCCTCCTTCTCTCTCCCTCCCTCTGTTTCTCTCCTCCTTCTCTCTCCCTCCCTCTGTTTCTCTCCTCCTTCTCTCTCCCTCCCTCTGTTTCTCTCCTCCTTCTCTCTCCCTCCCTCTGTTTCTCTCCTCCTCTCTCTCTCCCTCCCTCTGTTTCTCTCCTCCTTCTCTCTCCCTCCCTCTGTTTCTCTCCTCCTTCTCTCTCCCTCCCTCTGTTTCTCTCCTCCTTCTCTCTCCCTCCCTCTGTTTCTCTCCTCCTTCTCTCTCCCTCCCTCTGTTTCTCTCCTCCTCTCTCTCTCCCTCCCTCTGTTTCTCTCCTCCTTCTCTCTCCCTCCCTCTGTTTCTCTCCTCCTTCTCTCTCCCTCCCTCTGTTTCTCTCCTCCTTCTCTCTCCCTCCCTCTGTTTCTCTCCTCCTTCTCTCTCCCTCCCTCTGTTTCTCTCCTCCTTCTCTCTCCCTCCCTCTGTTTCCCTCCTCCTCTCTCTCCCTCCCTCTGTTTCTCTCCTCCTTCTCTCTCCCTCCCTCTGTTTCTCTCCTCCTCTCTCTCTCCCTCCCTCTGTTTCTCTCCTCCTTCTCTCTCCCTCCCTCTGTTTCTCTCCTCCTCCTTCTCTCTCCCTCCCTCTGTTTCTCTCCTCCTTCTCTCTCCCTCCCTCTGTTTCTCTCCTCCTTCTCTCTCCCTCCCTCTGTTTCTCTCCTCCTTCTCTCTCCCTCCCTCTGTTTCTCTCCTCCTCTCTCTCTCCCTCCCTCTGTTTCTCTCCTCCTTCTCTCTCCCTCCCTCTGTTTCTCTCCTCTAGCCAGTCCTGTCCTGTCTGTGTTGGTAGCTGTTCTAAACCCTAACCCAAGGTTCTGTATGTTCTGTCCTGTTTTCTCCTCCACGCTATAATACCCTTTCATCTCTATATGTTCTATCTCTAGGGGCTGGTTTCCCAGATATAAGCCTAGTCCAGGACATAAAAGCATGCTCCATTGAAAGTGTTTTTAATGCCAGGACTAGGCTGAATTCATGTCCGGTCAACCAGCGCTAGATGTTGTACTTTTTGCTTCCTTATATACATGTTGAGAAGCCTTGTGGTTATTGTCCTGTCTCCTCGGCCCCCCCTGTCCTCTGTGGCACTGACCTGATGATGTCATCTGTCCTCTGTGGCACTGACCTGATGATGTCACCCGTCCTCTGTGGCGCGGCTGTCTTGCACCATGTTGACCTGGACGTGGCCTGTGTCCCTAACAACCTTGCCCCCTGCAGATGTTTGGTAAGATAGCCCTGAGGGACAACAGTCAGATCAACAGAAACAACAACTTCCAGACCTTCCCCCAGGCTACACTACTGCTCTTCAGGTGAGACACTCCTCTCCTTCCTCTCCTCCTCCACAAACTCTCTTTCCAGACTGTAAACCACCATCAGAAATTCCTGATTTAAAAAGCCCTAACAGATCTGGAGATCATGAAAGCACTGCCAACTCAAAGTAATGGTGTTTTATCAAACACCTACGCATCCTTCCACCTCTTCTGCAAGCCGTGATGTCGTTTCCCACTTTTTGTTTGAAAACTCTACCTTTGAAGGTAGGACAACCATGCAGCATTTCACCACCAGGTGGGCCCTTCGTGGAACCCATTCTTCCTGTAGAGAAGAGCCTTCTGTGTGTGACAGCTGGTTGTTTACCTGTGCCCAGGTGTGCCACAGGCGAGGCGTGGCAGGAGATCATGCTGGCATGCGCCCCCATGCGGCCCTGTGAGAAGGGGTCAGAGGTGGGTCCGGCCAGCGAGGACCAGTGTGGAAGTCACTTCGCCATCTTCTACTTCGTCAGCTTCTACATGCTGTGTGCCTTCCTGGTGAGTAGCTACGGAGAGCAGGGAGGGACAATCCCACTAGCTACGGAGAGCAGGGAGGGACAATCCCACTAGCTACGGAGAGCAGGGAGGGACAATCCCACTAGCTACGGAGAGCAGGGAGGGACAATCCCACTAGCTACGGAGAGCAGGGAGGGACAATCCCACTAGCTACGAAGAGCAGGGAGGGACATTCCCACTAGCTACGGAGAGTAGGGAGGGACAATCCCACTAGCTATGGAGAGTAGGGAGGGACAATCCCACTAGCTATGGAGAGTAGGGAGGGACAATCCCACTAGCTACGGAGAGTAGGGAGGGACAATCCCACTAGCTATGGAGAGTAGGGAGGGACATTCCCACTAGCTACGGAGAGTAGGGAGGGACATTCCCACTAGCTACGGAGAGTAGGGAGGGCAAATCCCACTAGCTACGGAGAGCAGGGAGGGACATTCCCACTAGCTACGGAGAGCAGGGAGGGACAATCCCACTAGCTACGGAGAGCAGGGAGGGACAATCCCACTAGCTACGGAGAGCAGGGAGGGACAATCACACTAGCTACGGAGAGCAGGGAGGGACAATCCCACTAGCTACGGAGAGCAGGGAGGGACAATCCCACTAGCTACGGAGAGCAGGGAGGGACAATCCCCACTAGCTACGGAGAGCAGGGAGGGACAATCCCCACTAGCTACGGAGAGCAGGGAGGGACAATCCCACTAGCTATGGAGAGCAGGGAGGGACAATCCCACTAGCTACGGAGAGCAGGGAGGGACAATCCCACTAGCTACGGAGAGCAGGGAGGGACAATCCCACTAGCTACGGAGAGCAGGGAGGGACATTCCCACTAGCTACGGAGAGTAGGGAGGGACATTCCCACTAGCTACGGAGAGTAGGGAGGGACATTCCCACTAGCTACGGAGAGTAGGGAGGGACATTCCCCACTAGCTACGGAGAGCAGGGAGGGACAATCCCACTAGCTACGGAGAGCAGGGAGGGACATTCCCACTAGCTACGGAGAGCAGGGAGGGACAATCCCACTAGCTACGGAGAGCAGGGAGGGACAATCCCACTAGCTACGGAGAGCAGGGAGGGACATTCCCACTAGCTACAGAGAGCAGGGAGGGACAATCCCACTAGCTACGGAGAGCAGGGAGGGACAATCCCACTAGCTACGGAGAGCAGGGAGGGACAATCCCACTAGCTACGGAGAGCAGGGAGGGACATTCCCAACATGCTACAGAGAGTAAGGGGAGGGACATTCCCACTAGCTACGGAGAGTAGGGAGGACATTCCCACTAGCTACGGAGAGCAGGGAGGGACATTCCCACTAGCTACGGAGAGCAGGGAGGGACAATCCCACTAGCTACGGAGAGTAGGGAGGGACATTCCCACTAGCTACAGAGAGTAGGGAGGGACAATCCCACTAGCTACGGAGAGTAGGGAGGGACATTCCCACTAGCTACGGAGAGCAGGGAGGGACAA
>NC_059195.1:19443165-19485665 GCF_020615455.1 Coregonus clupeaformis
ATACATCAAACACATTGTTTCCAGGTGTTTAATGCCATTCCATTTGCGCCGTTCCGGACATCATAATGAGCCGTTCTCCCCTCAGCAGCCTCCTGTGAGTGGCCTTACTTCCTCCTCAACACAGCCTAGTGATTCAACCTGGTTGGATCCTCCTAAAGCTTTCATTCAGCTCTGTAGAGGATATTACAGTACATCGCTGGACCACTGTCACTATCTCAGCCCTGTGTTGGTTCTCTATTCATTCTGCTTTAAAGGTAACGCTTCTCGCCGCCATCTTGCTTCTAACCACCGCGCCTCCTCCCCTCTCTCCCTCCTGCTGTTGGGGATAATCATCCTTTCTATCTATCCTTTATTCTGAGCTGGTTAGTGAGGTGTTTTGTTGGTTTTTATCCTCCGCAGCTCGGACTCCACTGACAGCCGTCTGCCGATCATCAGGCGAGAGGAGGCGTCGACGGACGAGACATACGACGAGAGTTACGCCGACGAGAGAGAATACCACCGCAGCGACCAGAACATTCTCACCTCAGACATGTACTGCTTCTCTCCACCTCTCTCTCTTCTCTCCTCCCCTCTCTTCTTCTCTGCTTCTCTCCACCTCTCTCTCTTCTATCCTCCCCTCTCTTCTTCTCTGCTTCTCTCCACCTCTCTCTCTTCTATCCTCCCCTCTCTTCTTCTCTGCTTCTCTCCACCTCTCTCTCTTCTATCCTCCCCTCTCTTCTTCTCTGCTTCTCTCCACCTCTCTCTCTTCTATCCTCCCCTCTCTTCTTCTCTGCTTCTCTCCACCTCTCTCTCTTCTATCCTCCCCTCTCTTCTTCTCTGCTTCTCTCCACCTCTCTCTCTTCTATCCTCCCCTCTCTTCTTCTCTGCTTCTCTCCACCTCTCTCTCTTCTATCCTCCCCTCTCTTCTTCTCTGCTTCTCTCCACCTCTCTCTCTTCTATCCTCCCCTCTCTTCTTCTCTGCTTCTCTCCACCTCTCTCTCTTCTCTCCTCCCCTCTCTTCTTCTCTGCTTCTCTCCACCTCTCTCTCTTCTATCCTCCCCTCTCTTCTTCTCTGCTTCTCTCCACCTCTCTCTCTTCTATCCTCCCCTCTCTTCTTCTCTGCTTCTCTCCACCTCCCTCTCTTCTATCCTCCCCTCTCTTCTTCTCTGCTTCTCTCCACCTCTCTCTCTTCTATCCTCCCCTCTCTTCTTCTCTGCTTCTCTCCACCTCTCTCTCTTCTCTCCTCCCCTCTCTTCTTCTCTGCTTCTCTCCACCTCTTTCTCTTCTATCCTCCCCTCTCTTCTTCTCTGCTTCTCTCCACCTCTCTCTTTTCTATCCTCCCCTCTCTTCTTCTCTGCTTCTCTCCACCTCTCTCTCTTCTATCCTCCCCTCTCTTCTTCTCTGCTTTTCTCAACCTCTCTCTCTTCTATCCTCCCCTCTCTTCTTCTCTGCTTCTCTCCACCTCTCTCTCTTCTATCCTCCCCTCTCTTCTTCTCTGCTTCTCTCCACCTCTCTCTCTTCTATCCTCCCCTCTCTTCTTCTCTGCTTCTCTCCACCTCTCTCTCTTCTATCCTCCCCTCTCTTCTTCTCTGCTTCTCTCCACCTCTCTCTCTTCTATCCTCCCCTCTCTTCTTCTCTGCTTCTCTCGCTCTTGATCTTTCTCAGTCTTTTTCTCTTTCACCACTCTAAAGATATGCCTTTCATGATCTCTGTATGCCCCACATTAACGTGTGTGTGTGTGTTTCCAGGCTGGTGTACCAGGATGAGGAGAGCAAGCAGCTGACTCCGATGGAGGAAGGAGAGGATGGGGAGGAGAGGAGACCCTGGCACTCTCCCAGACGAGCCTTCCTCTGTCCCACAGCTCTGGGTAAGACCTGCCTGTCTAAGACCACACTACTACACTAGCCCTTAGACCTCCCTCCAACCCCCACTAACCTCCAACTCCTCACCCAAACCAAACACCCCTATCCCATACCTAATTCCTGGAGTTAGACCTGCCTGCCTAAAGCACTGGGTAAGATTTGAATACCAACACCAACAGCCCTTACACCTCCCTCCAACCCCCACTAACCTCCAACTCTTCACTCAAACGAAATACTCCTTACTCAGATACCCCTAACCCCTTCTCTACTTAACTCCCCACTCAACCCCCCTCCCACACCACCCGCTCCACCCACCACAGTCTGTTGACTTGAAATGGGAAAGTCCATTCTAGTAATTGTTATTCTATGTGCATGCAATCTCTCTGGTTAATTGTTAATTGGTTAATCCCTCTGGTTAGTTGTTAATTGGTGATTCCCTCTGGTTAATTGGTAATTGGTTAATCCCTTCTGGTTAATTGGTAATTGGGTAATCTCTCTGGTTAATTTATATTCTATGTGCATGCAGTCTCTCACTCCTTCCCTCCCCTTGGTTCAGGTCGACGGTCGTCCTTCCATCTGGAGTGTCTGAGGAGACAGACGAGAGCAGACGTCTCCCAGAAGACGGCACTACCGCTACACCTGGTACACCATCAGGTGAGTAGGGATGGTTTTACACACCTGGTCATCCTACACCTAGATCAGTTTTACACACCTGGCCATTCTACACCTGGATCAGTTTTACACACCTGGCCATTCTACACCTGGATCAGTTTTACACACCTGGTCATTCTACACCTAGATCAGTTTTACACCTGATTATTTTACACCTAGATCAGTTTTACACACCTGGTCATTCTACACCTGGATCAGTTTTACACACCTGGTCATTCTACACCTGGATCAGTTTTACACACCTGGTCATTCTACACCTAGATCAGTTTTACACACCTGGTCATTCTACAACTAGATCAGTTTTACACACCTGATCATTTTACACCTAGATCAGTTTTACACACCTGGTCATTTTACACCTAGACCAGTTTTACACACCTGGTCATTTTACACCTAGACCAGTTTTACACATATGCACCCACTATACAGTATATCATGATTTGATGTGCCTAATTATCTCTCCTCTTTATTCATATATACACACACACACACACCCTTCCCCACACACACATAAACACTAATGTATCATACACACACACACGCACACACACACACACAATCACGTTTATTTTTCATATACGCATTTATAAACATAAATCCTTCCCACACCACACACTTCCCACCCTCCCAGGCCCTAGCAGTAGCAGGCCTGAGCCCCCTGCTTCGACGGAGCCACTCCCCGACCCTCTTCACGCAGCTCTGCTCTACGCCTCCTACCAGTCCCACAGGCCGGGGTCGCCATAGCCACGCCTCCTACCAGCGTGTGCCCTCCCTCCGCCTCCAGGGCACGGGCCCTGGCACCGGCTCCTACGAGCTCAACTCCAGCCTGCCCTCGGTCAACTGTGAGCCGTGGTACAGCGACAGCAATGGGAACAGTCCCGGTCTCAGCCCTGGGGTGGGTGCGGCTGGCCAGCGGCGGCCGCGGCCCGTCTCCCTCACTGTGCCTAGCATGGTGCACAAGGACGCTTCGTCGTCGTCCCACGGTAGCGCCGGCAGCCTGGTGGAAGCAGTGAGTGAATGTTGAATGTTTCATCTCTCCTCTCCATTTATCTCTCTCTCTCTCTGAACATGATATATTCTCTGGGCGGAGGATCTGGGCTGAAAACCACCAAATTAGTAGAACTTCAAACCCACACACAGCATCTCCCCCTACATCTCCTCTAGATCTTCAGCTCAAACTCAATCTCCTTATTTAACTCTCTCTCTCTCTCTCTCTATTCAGGTGTTGATATCAGAGGGCCTGGGCCATTTCGCTCAGGACCCGTCCTTCATCGAGGTGACCAAGCAGGAGCTGGCGGACGCGTGCGACATGACCATCGAGGAGATGGAGAACGCAGCCGACAACATCCTCAATGGCAACAGCCAGCCCAGTCCCAACGGCAACCTTTTACCCTACATGCACTGCAACAGGGACCACGCCGCTTCCCAGGAGCCAGGCCTCAGCCTCAGCGAGGGGCCTGGGGCCGTTCTGGGGGCCACGGCCCCTGGGGAGATGGAGGAGCTACTAGGGGCCACTCACCTAGGGCAGCACGGTGATCCGGAGGACGAGGAGGGGTTGGAGGTGGTGGGAGAGGAGGAAGAGCACACTGGGGATGTGGAAGTGGTGGTGGAGGTGGGGCAGAGGAACAGCGACCTGTTGGAGGACGAGGACATGGAGTGTGTGACCAGTTTGTAGGGTTGGCCCCTCACACACACAGCAGCAACAGGGGACCTCAGTCTGGATCCCCCTCTATCTCTCTCTCTCTCTGTCTGCCGGTTGAGACCTGACATTGGCGGCCCACGGCACCGACCATTAGTTCTAAACATATTTATTTAGTTTTATGGAAGCTATTTTATTTGATGGGTTTGATTTGGGTTTTCGTGTCTGTGTGTGTGTGTGTGTGTGTGTGTGTGTGTGTGTGTGTGTGTGTGTGTGTGTGTGTGTGTGTGTGTGTGTGTGTGTGTGTGTGTGTGTGTGTGTGTGTGTGTGTGTGAGAGAGAGAGACTGTGTCAGTGTAGGTGTGTGGTGTGTCTCTGGGTGTTTCAAAAGTGCCTCACAGTCACGTCCTTGAACGAATGGTGGAGGAGGAGGAGGAGGAGGAGGAGGAGGAGGAGGAGGGAAGCCTAAAGGGAAAGGACAGCAGTCAGGAGAATAGAGGAGGAAGAACTGAATGTTTGGATTCCATGGGTTTTTTCCTGCCTTCCCTTCGTTCTTCAAGTGCGTCGTTTTCGTCGCTGTGGCCACCAGGCAGATGCATTCTGGGACAATAAATTCCGCCCCTGCGGAGTTAGAGGTTAGAGGTCGTGCTGAGGTCAGTCTCTTGAGGGGTCAGAGGTTTAGGTTGAAAGGTCAGGGGCATCAGACGACCTTCTCAGGAGGAGCAGCAGAGGAAAACCATTTCCCCCTTTTATTCTTCAGTCTCTGCGTTGCCCTTCAGAGATGGGCCACCTACTGTAAGGCCGCTGGACTCTGCTGGCCAACAACACAGGGATCTGCCAGCAAGGGAGACGTGTTTAAGGGACGGACCCTCACCCAGGATTTCTATATGGACATTAAACATAGACACTGGACTGTACAGAGGAGCCAATGACAGGGAGCGACACAGAGAGACACTGACATCCAGGATCTGTAAGGAGGAGCCAATGACAGAAAGTGACACAGAGAGACACTGACATCCAGGATCTGTTTATCTGTAAGGAGGAGCCAACAACAGGGAGCAACACAGAGAGACACTGACCTCCAGGATCTGTTTATCTGTGTCATGCTCAGCTGTCATGCTGTCCACCAACACCCTACGCCCTCCTCCTCTCCTCCATCCCTCTTTCCTCCCTCCACCACTCACTCACCTCCCTCTCTGTCATAATGCCGCCACTTCCTCATCACATGCAGCCACTTCCTGTTCCAAACAGGAAACAGGAAGTGTTGACTAATGTCTGGTCCTAAACAGGGACAGCGCCACCTAGCTGCCATGGTTACCTCAACCTCCCGTCCTCCGTTCTCTCTCTCTCTCTCTCAGTTCAGTCATTAAATCTGCATTGTTTTGGTTGTAGTCGTTTATCGGTTATAGTTCGAAACTCCTCAGTGGTCCGTTCGTCCTGCCATCGTCGCTGTATGATGTTTTTTTGGGGGGATGAGTAGAAAGGAGGAGAATAAACTGTGTGAGGCTGATGTAAGCTATGGCCTTGCTTCTCTGTGGCTAGGTGTCGGTGCCAAGTAACTAGAATCACCGCAGCACACAGATCAGAATCCGATCCACTTCATGTATTGTGCAAAACTGGCCAGACTTGATTTCTTATTTTGTTCTTTTTCATTATGTTATTTATCCTTATTTTTTGCACAAATCGGGATGCTGGCCCTAACTGTGTATTTTGCTTGATTTATTTTTTTAGGAGATTTTAAGAAGTTAAGAAGTATTGAAACCTATGTGTGTGTGTGTGTGTGGGCGCAGTGCAGCACATAGTAGGGTGAGTACCTATCAGTATGCATCTTTTAAACAGATTGTATTTATTTATTTATTGATTTTGTCCCTGAGGTAAAAGCTGTATTTGGAGGTGAAATATGTATTGCTGTTTCTAAAAAGCAACATTATGCCTAAATGGTTAAATGAAGGTAGCATTAACTAAGTATGGTGTCATGTTTCCCTTTGATCTATCGCCCTGCCACCTGAACGGAAAACCATTTGACAGGCATGCTTCCAAAGCTTAGTGTCGTTCCTCCTATTGCTGCTTTCATTATTTTATGGTTGTTTGTTGTTCTGAATATTGAACTACTGAGGTTTTGATCAGATCTCATCAAGGAGCCAATCAGAGGACAGGACAGGATAGCCCAATCAGAGAGCAGGACAGGATAGACCAATCAAATAACAGAACAGGATAGGCCAATCAGACACAGGATAAGACAGGGGCTCTGTGACCTTCGACACCTGAGCTGTGACATGATGGTTACTACATCACGACGGTAATATCACCTTGTTAGGCACTCCCATAGAGATGTACTAGAGAGCTCATCTCTATGTTAAAACGACCCAAGTGCGCCCTCTATCCAACTCTATGGGCCTTCCCGAACAAATTCACAACGTTCAAACCATTTGGGTGTCCTGCTAGGCCTATTAAGATGCACATGAAGTAGCTCCACACTCGTGTCAATTACATCATTGCCGATAGACGGAATAAATGACCCTAACTCACAGGCTGCAGCCAGACGGGACTCGAAGACAAAGAGACAAAGATAATGTTCGGTGCGTAAAGAAGGAATACCACATAATAACAGGGACATTGGCATAGTAGCCTTCTTCAGTAAACACTTTATTTTGTAGTTCACAGGGATACATACATGATTATTATGATTATACGTCTCTGTTCGGTGTCTCTGCTTCGTGGTGGCGACTGACCGTATGCATGCACACATTTAAAACAGCCTCAGAGTGACAGATGTATTTTTACCAACCGAATTATGCAAATATGATGTTCAAAAGTATTCAACGTATCGATGTCAATGATAGTGTTGTGTGATCAATCTATCCTGATGATACAGTATGATACTCTGTGGTACAGTAAGGACTGTCTAGGATGTCACTACGTCGTCTGTACAGTGCACACGTGTGAAGCTTAAAACGTTCATAAAGGATATATTTTCAATGCTTTTCCGCCGTCCAAAATCCAATTTTCTTTATCATGGGTTTGAACATCAAGGTTGAGGAGGTATTTGGGCTGTCAGTCTTGCAGTACAGATTGTAGTAAAGCATGTTGATGACAGTCATTCCCATTCACTACATATCCCAGAGATGTTGTTAGTTGCAGCACTATCCAAATCTACCATACATAGTCCTTTTGATGGGCCTTTGACACTCTTAACTTTCCATTTTAAATCCCATTTTAGTGTCTTTCTGAGGTTCTGTTTTGGCTCTTAAACGTTCTTTAGTTGGAATGTGAGAGGACTTAACCATCCTGTTAAAGGTCCCATGAGGTACAGCTAGCTGCAGGGTAACTAAGCGCCTCTCTGAAAGCTCACACTTGCCATATAGCCTGATGAATGTTGACTTGAAACGATGACACCCCACTCCAAAATAATGCAAAGCTTGTGAACCTTAAGTAGAGACTTTCACCCACCCACCATCCTATTTCTACAGTATAGATTCCTTTTGTTTCTATACATTCCCCCCCCAAAAAAGCTGTGCCATACATATGTTCATATACATACAGCACTTCAAGAGTACTTCAAGGGTACTTCATAGGACTTTGAATTGGGAGGCCTGAGACCCGTTGGTTTGTGGCTGTGAGTTTGTGAGAGAATGCCAGAGGCTGGTGCAATCCCTGTGAGGAGTTGGTATATCAGCGATGGAGTCTATGTTGTTTGTTACACGTTAACAGAGTGTGTTGGTATAGTAAGGAGTGAGTGGGTGTGTGCTTGCATTCCACAAGATATGCAAAAACAATGCAATAACTTTGACCGTAAACAAGAAGATCCATATGATTAATTATATAACATTTTTAAAAAATACAGTTGTACAAAAGAAGTGATAAAGAGAAAAAAGTGTATCATAGATATAATATATTTATGTTTTTGTTTTGTTGGGTTAGAGCGTTTATTTTAAATTGAGGAAGAAACCTGTTATACTTGAAATCAGGTGCATTTCAGTATATGATAAGATGTATTTGATTCTTGATTTCTCTTTTTATTAGTTGTCATAAACGTTCATGAATTGAAAAACTACTAGGTGTACATTATTGCATGAGATTTCAGTTTAGCATTTCAGTGTGCCAAGTTTTTGAAATGTGTTGAATTTTTAAAAGGCAAAGTTCCGTATTATTAACTACAAAGAAAAGGGTTGCTGTTTCTATATATTTGTTTTGTACATATCAAACTTAGGGTCGATACATACTGCAGCTACTGTGTTGGCCAGACCGACAGGAGAGGACATGCTTTGTTTAAAACTGATTTTGCATATCTTGTGTTTATCCAAGTGGTGAAAAGTGGCTGTACTTTATCTGAAGCATGTCACTCTTTCTTAATGACTTATTTCTTGTTCTTTTGATGACTGAGCAACCATCTAATGTCACAGATTAAGTTTACTGTATGTACGTTGAAAGGAAGGTTTTTGATGACTATACCAAATAGGAACTACCCTCTAACCCCCCCCAGCCCTAAACTCTGACCCCAACCTCATTTCAGAGGACATTTTTTGGCACAAGGCGATTGCGTTCATCCCCTTATTTGATGATGACGGTAAATAGGGACTTTGATCCCGTAGAGGATAAGAGATAGGAAAAGAGTTGCTGAATATGAGACCTGCTGCCTGTCTGACATTATCAATGCGTTATTGTCAAGTCACCGTGGAACCCAGGGACTTTGGACATGCATGACGTGAAATAGTTTTAGATGTGGTCTCTTTGAGAGAGCATTCCCCACAGGATAGACCTAGGAGACAAATGTCATTTTATCACATTGACAATCCATCTGACTAATAAGGATATGTATTTATTGAAGGTATAACATTTTTTTTAATTTTTTTAGGGGAGTTTATTAACAGGAGGGAAACATCAAAGTATTATTGTATCATTTGCATGGACTTGTCCAAAGGCATAGCACTGGCCATGTTGGAATGACACGTCATTTCACTGGTCCACGACTGTATATTTTTTTTTATAAACTATATATTATCATAGCTTCATTTATAAATACACTATATTACTCCTCTGAATGTCAGGGTATAAAGGAAAGATGCATATTTGAGAATGTATTCAAGTGAAATGTACAGGGAGTGTTGCAACAGAACTATACGTCCTTCTTAGCCCACTTTGACCCATTTTGTATTTTGATTGAACCAAGGGTATGGTACGTATAGCTCAACAACAATGTCATGTCATTTTTTTGGGACTTTTATTGATAAAGGGACAATGGTGAGACGATGGATTGTATTCTAGCATCTAAGGGCTTTCTCAAGGAGGCTTGGGCTATAGGCCCTGGTCAAAAGTAGTGTGCTATATAGGGAATAGGACGCCATTTGAGACGTAACCATATTTAATAATTTCCATATAAAGGACTGAGGTTAGGCCCATGTACATAATATACCTACAGTATCTCTTCCAAAGCCATCGTGTTGCTGTACTTGCACCCCCTTGCTTCAGTCAGTGCTGTCGTCGAGTGTGTTTTTCGTTTATAGAGTCCCCTCTAAAACATTTAGCTACGTTGTCCTCTTTTGGATCGTGTCCTGCGAATTTCCCCATATTCATTCAGGGTGCTATGTGCTAAAAACTCTGTGCTGCAGTGTTGTGTGGCGTCGGTACGCGTCTCGGATTACAGTGCAACGTCGAAAGCCATGGATGTCTTGTCAGGCCGGCTGAGATGTCTTCGCTGTTGTCTCTGTAGCGTTGTGGCTGTGGCATGCTGGGTAAGTTGTTGACAGAAAAGGTCATGCTACTCATAGAACGATAGGTGATTATATGAAAGTTGAGGCTTCTATTTATCAATGAATGATCAAGCTGGACGAGGTGCAATTTGTAGCATTAGCAAGACCACCTCTCCTTGACTAGTTATATAGGCTTATATTAACAGATAGCTAGCTATACATACAACGTCATTCATAGGCATTTTACCAAATAAAAAATCAAATTTGCCAAAAATGTTTCTCCCTGTTTCCCTCAGTGACGTTGAAAGATCATCAATATGTAGCTCATTTTGTTCTTTCTTAGAACTAGAATCTGCAGGAAAAGTGTTAAGGACTTTCTGAAGAATATGATCGGACACTGACAAGTGGTTTGCCAGCTGTGGACCGCTAACTATACCGGATGTGGGCCCGCCAGTGGGCCGCTACATGGCTGCTAGCTGGGGGATAGTATTAGGGTGGCACTGGCCAAAGAGATTGATAGTTCACCACGGACCGCTGTCCAGGTCAGTTTCTCGCATATCCTCGACTGAGGGACGACCCTAGAGATGCACTAGAGAGCTCATCTGTCTCAACAGGCTTGGTTAAAATGGCTGATCCTCTTGTTGTGATGTTAATAATAACATCTGTATTTGTCACAGTATTCACAGATTTACTTTATTAAGATGTGGATCTATACCATAGTATTACAGATGGATGTTATATTTTCTTGTAAATGGATTGTTGTTGATCTTTTTGATCTAGACATATAATATTTTAAGAACTATTTTAAATATAGACTTTATTTTCCTTTTCTAGGTAAAATCAAGATCTAGTTAGCGTTTACTAATTAAACAACATCGTCATTATTTTCCTTTTCTAGGTAAAATCAAGATCTAGTTAGCGTTTACTAATTAAACAACATCGTCATTACTTTCCTTTTTGAAAAATGAAAGAATATCACTTTTTCAGTTTTGTTGTACAACCATTATGCATTATGTAATGGGAAAAGAAAAAAACAAAACTGTTTATGAATTAAAAAAACGTATACAATGTTTTCTATTTTATATATCCTAAATAAAACATATATCTATATTCATGAATTAATTATATTGTGGATACCATATTTTTTAGGGAGGTAACTGGAGTTACAAGTTATAGACTGAATTGAAACCTTTAGAATGATACTGGTAGCTACAGTATAGAAAGGCCCCATACTGCTGAGACAACTCACAATGTATGGGCGTTGTTATCAGAGGCAACTAACTGTCTTGTTGAGGATTTACGTTTTGAACTAAACGCTTCCCCACTATTTAAAGCTGTAATGTTTCCCAATCCCACATCATGCTAGCAAGCCAAGCCTTTATTAGAAACATATTGAGTCTATAATTTGCAGCTTGCGCATCCATCCATCCATCCATCCATCCATCCAGCATGGGTATAAGACAGGGACATGTGAAAGTGCATGCGCTAGTAGAATGGAAGCATGCTATTTTGACCTCTCACCTTTGACTTCCAGTTTTGACCTTTGACTGACAGCATCCACTTTGAGCTGCATAGGTTATAACCTCCATATGAACCTTGAGAGACATGACTTAACGCCGACCTGAACCGAATTGAGAAGGTGAGCCCGGGCGGCCGGCCACACTCCATTCACTTTGACTACGACCTCAGATCTAACCCACAACCATAAGTTTGACGTCAACAAACACCCCTAGAGTAGCAAAATCAGGAGCACCTTTTTTTTTTTTTAAGTCCTCTTCTTAAAAGACTGTTAGTTTATTAATACTCATTATTATAATCATCAATATTATTCAGATGTGCTGGAGACAACATTTCTAGAGGAGATCACTATTTTGCACATAAACCACTGTATAGTTTGACATTGACTGATCTTACATGCACTATCTAGAACCTTAAAGGGTTCTTCGGCTGTCTCCATAGGAGAATCCTTTGAAGAACCCTTTTTGGTTGCAGGTAGAACCCTTTCTATGGAGGGTTCTAAATGGAACCAAAAAAAAGGGTTCTCCTATGGGGACAGCCGAAGAACCCTTACGGAACCCATTTTTTTCTAAGAAATGTACACAGAGGCGTTCAGAAGAAAGAGCTAAGAAGTTATGCCTCGATTTTAAAAGATGGCACGAATGTGACGATCGTCTCAAATGGTACCCTATTCCCTTTGTAGTGCACTACTTTTTTAGACCACTGGGCAAAAGTAGTGCACTACGTAGGGAATAGGGTGCCATTTGAGAAGCAGACTAGGACTCATTTTCAAGAGGCTTCACTGTCCAGTTAGTGAGTGTCAGTTGGTTGAATGGTGAATGTTTCTCTCCTTCTGTTTCTTCCAGATAGGTTAAGCTAAATACCGCAACACTCCACAGTACGGTTCCAAGATTCCACATGGAGCAAACACAGTATTTTTTTATATAAAATATTCAGACAAATATATTATATGATCACTTTATTGAGGTTTAACTGTTGTTGTTCTTTTCCAGCAGAAGTTGTGTTTTCTGGTTTGATTTGACCTTCCTAAAGCCACGTGGGAGAGAGATTGTTTACCTAGTATGGATAACAGAACACAGAGGATGAGGAGTTGACTATTGGTGATGAAGAGGGGTTGGTGTCTGCAGTACGTTGCTATCAGAGATTCACAAATAGTTGGGGGGTTGGGTAACGTCGAGTTAAAGACGTTGTTTTATTGGTCCGCGTCTCTAACGTTGTTAAGGCAGTAGTAGAATGTTGTACCCATCAGGTTTAAACAAGTCTGTGATACAATTAAATACTTCAGTAATACCCTAAATCATGATGTAGTCAATCATGCACAGAATCAGTAGATTGACTGGTGGAAGGATAGATCACTTTTTGGCAAAGTCGTCTGTCCTTATTGCGTTTAGCTGTGAAAGAGCCATTCACAAAAAAACAACAAAAGTAATTTTTTTGTGATATTAGTAGTGGCACTACTGTTAAATGTAGTATTTTAAGAAAAACAGCACTATTTATGGTCATTAAAATGAACTAGAATGTGTATTGTGCATTATGGTAGCTTTGGTGGCAGCCATCTTGTTTTGTGTCAATTTCCTCATGCTCAGAGACAGTCACTGAGGGGTTGGACTAGTTTTTGGGGAGTTGTTGAGTGGACTTGCCCAAATCTGAACCCCTTTTTCTGTCCCCCCTTTTGTCCTTTGAGTGACAGGTCTGCATGGTCTCACAACAGACTTTTACACCCATTCCCTCTCTTCTTACGTTCTATAAAGAAAAACGATTCTATTACTTTCTTTTCCATTTCTTGTTTCATTCTTTCGTTTAAACAAATTTTTAAAGGGATATAAATAAATAAAAATCTGAATATTCAATCACTTTTTCTACTTCTATTTTCAAAAAAACTGAAAAAAATAAATAAAAAGTTGATTTGTATATAAGTGATGTACAGTTTGTATCTGTTAATGTCAGTCTGTCTTTGGTGACAGAGTCCGTCTTGCTTATAACGCACGCTACCAGTAAATAAAAAATGAAAAATATATTTAGACTGTACGGTCCTTGAAAGCAAGTTTTAAATTAATCTCTAATGTATATTCCTGTAACATTGCATTTTTATCTGAGGAATTATGTTATTAAAAAATTGCTAATAAATTGCATTTCCTACAGCTCCTTTGTTCTTTGGATTCTCTATCTATTCTAGAGGTTTGGAAGGCATCACAAAGCAGAGGTGTAAATCCAATACTTGCATAAGTATAGCCAACAATTTAAACCACCTATTTCTTTAATGGTTCCCCCAGAAAATAAATTCCACCTGTGGTTACGATGACCTTTCTGTTGTCAGTGGGAGAATCTAGAACACTGTTTCAATGTTCCTGTTCCATTCTGGAACTTCCGGGATAGGATGATGACGACATGTCATCTAGATAAGCTCACCTGCTATTCCTGCTCTGCCCGATGCCAGGGTCTGAAATGACACTGTAAATGACTGACCTGTTGCCAAGCAAAACACACACACACGGATATACATGTAGTGACTGTAGTGTTAGTTAGACATAAAACCCTTGGCCAGTGGGTTACAGACTCCAAAACTGGCCCCACGTTGTATAATCAGTTAAAATAACTTTATATAAGCCTTGAACACAAACATTTCACTTGAGGTACATTATTAGTCCAGAGCGCCAACTTGGGGCTATGCAGGCACTGTGGACTATGTGGCTCTGGGGTTAAACCATTGCCATGCAACCCAGAGGTTGAACGTTTAAATCTTAGCTCTTGTGCTTTTGCATACAACTCTGCAACTCTCAATGTCAAAAAGAGAAGAGCAGTAAGCGTGAAGGAGTCTGTGGCTCTGGTGTAAAGGGTTGCAGGTTCAAACCCAGCTCTGGATCAGGATGTGTTGTGGCCATGAACTCTGGTGCAGAGTGAGTCAAGGCCACTATGAGGTGTGGCTGCCACACCAACATCATTACAGGCCAGTGGTGTGTTGGCTGGAAGGGGGTGGTTCAATCCTGGGGATCCTGAACTGTAACCTGCAGTGTTTACGGAAGAAAACTGCTGAAAAAAACCTCTGACTGTTTTTAAATAAAAGACCACCACTTTTGGCAGGCGATTCTCTCTAGAACCACTGCTGTTCACAGGAGTGACCCCAAGTATTCACCCCCCGTGAGTTCTGACCATCTTTCAACTATCAGCCAAATAAACACTCATGGGGTCTGTTTTGGTTTGAACCAACAACCCTGTGATTCAGGGGTGAGATCCTTACACCAGGGCCACAGGCCATTCACACCTCTTCGTATGTTTGACGTTGAGAGTTGTACAAAAGACAAGTACTGAACTCATGACCTATTGTGGACAAGGTAAAAAAAATAATAAAAATAACTTAAATCTAAAGTGGTCAGTATTGCAGAAGCAAGTATTCAGGTCAGGAATTACTCTGGCCCTAACTAATGACCTAAGAGTGTACACCTCACAAGACAAGTCTGTGTACATCAGAGAGCAGAGTTTTAATGACAGCTGTAACATGGATGAGGGTGAAAACCACACATACAACAACGTGTTTTCAGACCTCCTAAACATTATTGCAACGTCCAAGTACATAAATTACACAGAGTATAGTGCACATGAACTGTCCAGCATTTGATGACTCCAGAAGATTTGGTTACATGTGGTTAAAGAAACTCTACAAAATATGATTGGTGAATGTGCTAAACTGTGAAGGCATACAGTTGCAGTTCTGCACGTCGGCGCACAATGACGTGTAGTGTGTCCATTGTGTAAAATAACATACATATTCATCACTTTGACACGACTGATGACATTGCAGCTATACGATAACACATCATCAGCCAAAAATTATTCCGAAATGTTTCTTCTTGATAGTTCCGGCGTCAGACATTTGGCATAGAAAAACAATCATTGGATAAATGACAGGGTGTTCCGTTTTATAGTCGCCATCATTCAACTCTCTAGTCCGCCATCGACTAGACTGTTGACGATGAGAGCTTCATTCATTGATTCAGCTGTATGATTTAAGCCACGGTGCCGTTTAGTCTTCTACAGCTTGTGGGAGGGGCTTAGGCCCCATTTTGGTCCAATCATTCAAAGACTTCCTGGTCTGCGTTCAGCACTCTGGATTCCCCATGGTTCAGGACAAAGAAGTGGTCCACATTCAACCCATTCTTCTCCATGGCCTCCCTGAGTCTCACTGGAGGCTCTAAGTAATACTGACACAGACAGAGAGAGAGAGACAGAGAGACAGAGATGGATGTTAGCCAGTATTAAATAAAGTGAAAGGAAAGAGGCATGAATGATATAAGCCAGTCGCTTCCTCACGTTTCTCGCTCTCTCTCCTTCCAATGAAGGAGAGTCAGAGAGAGACAGAGAGAGAAAGTGTGAGAGGGAGATGGTGAGAGAGAGAGAGAATGATAGTCAAACAGAGAGAGAGACTGAGAAAGTGTGTGTGTGAGAGAGAGAGGGTGAGAGAGCGAGAATTGAATTGAGAGAGAGAGTGACGGTGAGAGAGAGAGAAAGAGAGACGTGAGAGAGAGAATTGAGAGACAGATGGTGAGAGAGAGAGGGTGAGTGAGAGAGACGGTGAGAGAGAGAGAGACGGTGAGAAAGAGAGAGAGAGACGGTGAGAGAGAGAGAGAGAGACGGTGAGAGAGAGAGAGAGAGAGACGGAGAGAGAGAGAGAGACGGAGAGAGAGAGAGAGAGAGAGACGGAGAGAGAGAGAGAATGATAGGTTTAGGATGGACAGTACATAGACTCCAGGGTTTAGGATGGACAGTACATAGACTCCAGGGTTTAGGAGAGGACAGTACATAGACTCCAGGGTTTAGGAGAGGCCGGTACATAGACTCCAGGGTTTAGGATGGACAGTACATAAACTCCAGGGTTCAGGAGAGGCCAGTACATAGACTCCAGGGTTTAGGAGAGGACAGTACATAGACTCCAGGGTTTAGGATGGACAGTACATAGACTCCAGGGTTTAGGAGAGGACAGTACATAGACTCCAGGGTTTAGGATGGACAGTACATAGACTCCAGGGTTCAGGAGAGGCCAGTACATAGACTCCAGGGTTTAGGAGAGGACAGAACATAGACTCCAGGGTTTAGGAGAGGACAGAACATAGACTCCAGGGTTTAGGATGGACAGTACATAGACTCCAGGGTTTAGGAGATGCCAGTACATAGACTCCAGGGTTTAGGATGGACAGTACATAGACTCCAGGGTTTAGGAGAGGACAGTACATAGACTCCAGGGTTTAGGAGAGGACAGAACATAGACTCCAGGGTTTAGGAGAGGACAGAACATAGACTCCAGGGTTTAGGAGAGGACAGAACATAGACTCCAGGGTTTAGGAGAGGCCAGTACATAGACTCCAGGGTTTAGGAGAGGCCAGTACATAGACTCCAGGGTTTAGGAGAGGACAGTACATAGACTCCAGGGTTTAGGATGGTCAGTACATAGACTCCAGGGTTTAGGATGGACAGTACATAAACTCCAGGGTTCAGGAGAGGCCAGTACATAGACTCCAGGGTTTAGGAGAGGACAGTACATAGACTCCAGGGTTTAGGATGGACAGTACATAGACTCCAGGGTTTAGGATGGACAGTACATAGACTCCAGGGTTCAGGAGAGGCCAGTACATAGACTCCAGGGTTTAGGAGAGGACAGAACATAGACTCCAGGGTTTAGGATGGACAGTACATAGACTCCAGGGTTTAGGAGATGCCAGTACATAGACTCCAGGGTTTAGGATGGACAGTACATAGACTCCAGGGTTTAGGAGAGGACAGTACATAGACTCCAGGGTTTAGGAGAGGACAGAACATAGACTCCAGGGTTTAGGAGAGGACAGAACATAGACTCCAGGGTTTAGGAGAGGACAGTACATAGACTCCAGGGTTTAGGATGGTCAGTACATAGACTCCAGGGTTTAGGATGGACAGTACATAAACTCCAGGGTTCAGGAGAGGCCAGTACATAGACTCCAGGGTTTAGGAGAGGACAGTACATAGACTCCAGGGTTTAGGATGGACAGTACATAGACTCCAGGGTTTAGGATGGACAGTACATAGACTCCAGGGTTCAGGAGAGGCCAGTACATAGACTCCAGGGTTTAGGAGAGGACAGAACATAGACTCCAGGGTTTAGGATGGACAGTACATAGACTCCAGGGTTTAGGAGATGCCAGTACATAGACTCCAGGGTTTAGGATGGACAGTACATAGACTCCAGGGTTTAGGAGAGGACAGTACATAGACTCCAGGGTTTAGGAGAGGACAGTACATAGACTCCAGGGTTTAGGAGAGGACAGAACATAGACTCCAGGGTTTAGGAGAGGACAGAACATAGACTCCAGGGTTTAGGAGAGGACAGAACATAGACTCCAGGGTTTAGGAGAGGCCAGTACATAGACTCCAGGGTTTAGGAGAGGCCAGTACATAGACTCCAGGGTTTAGGAGAGGACAGTACATAGACTCCAGGGTTTAGGAGAGGACAGTACATAGACTCCAGGGTTTAGGAGAGGCCGGTACATAGACTCCAGGGTTTAGGATGGACAGTACATAAACTCCAGGGTTCAGGAGAGGCCAGTACATAGACTCCAGGGTTTAGGAGAGGACAGTACATAGACTCCAGGGTTTAGGATGGACAGTACATAGACTCCAGGGTTTAGGAGAGGACAGTACATAGACTCCAGGGTTTAGGATGGACAGTACATAGACTCCAGGGTTCAGGAGAGGCCAGTACATAGACTCCAGGGTTTAGGAGAGGACAGAACATAGACTCCAGGGTTTAGGAGAGGACAGAACATAGACTCCAGGGTTTAGGATGGACAGTACATAGACTCCAGGGTTTAGGAGATGCCAGTACATAGACTCCAGGGTTTAGGATGGACAGTACATAGACTCCAGGGTTTAGGAGAGGACAGAACATAGACTCCAGGGTTTAGGAGAGGACAGAACATAGACTCCAGGGTTTAGGAGAGGCCAGTACATAGACTCCAGGGTTTAGGAGAGGCCAGTACATAGACTCCAGGGTTTAGGAGAGGACAGTACATAGACTCCAGGGTTTAGGATGGTCAGTACATAGACTCCAGGGTTTAGGATGGACAGTACATAAACTCCAGGGTTCAGGAGAGGCCAGTACATAGACTCCAGGGTTTAGGAGAGGACAGTACATAGACTCCAGGGTTTAGGATGGACAGTACATAGACTCCAGGGTTTAGGATGGACAGTACATAGACTCCAGGGTTCAGGAGAGGCCAGTACATAGACTCCAGGGTTTAGGAGAGGACAGAACATAGACTCCAGGGTTTAGGATGGACAGTACATAGACTCCAGGGTTTAGGAGATGCCAGTACATAGACTCCAGGGTTTAGGATGGACAGTACATAGACTCCAGGGTTTAGGAGAGGCCAGTACATAGACTCCAGGGTTTAGGAGAGGCCAGTACATAGACTCCAGGGTTTAGGAGAGGACAGTACATAGACTCCAGGGTTTAGGAGAGGCCAGTACATAGACTCCAGGGTTTAGGAGAGGACAGTACATAGACTCCAGGGTTTAGGAGAGGACAGTACATAGACTCCAGGGTTTAGGAGAGGCCAGTACATAGACTCCAGGGTTTAGGAGAGGACAGTACATAGACTCCAGGGTTTAGGAGAGGCCAGTACATAGACTCCAGGGTTTAGGAGAGGCCAGTACATAGACTCCAGGGTTTAGGAGAGGCCAGTACATAGACTCCAGGGTTTAGGAGTGGACAGTACATAGACTCCAGGGTTTAGGAGTGGACAGCACGTGAAACTACAGAGGCTTTTTGAGCTGCTTGCTGCCTCCCTCAGCAGAAACGTCAGACAGACAAAAGGTTATCTTTCAAAGCCTGCCAACAGGACAACTGCTGTCGGCAAACAAACTACTTGTTTCAACATCCCAGAATAGAGGTGTCTGAACTAAATAAAGTCAAATAATTCTCCATAAACAAGTAAACTCGTATGTTCCTGTGTGTTGCTTTCTGCACGAATTTAAGAGAATGGTCCGTCTTAAACGGTTTTACCAGCAAAGCCATCTGCTGAGGCATGACCAAAGCATCAGGGGAAAGTTTAATGATATCACAGTTAAACGATGGTTCTTCTTTTACGACCAACAAAACATCTTCCTCTGCATTTCCAAAAACGTGCCGACGTCAACTGAATGCAGCAGCAAGCAACATAATGGAGTTTTCACATTTATTGTGGGACGCTGAACAATCCCACCTTTGTCTTTAGGCTGAACGGTTAAAAGGGGTGTCTGACAGTGTGTTTGTTCTCATCACACAAAAGGACACAATGGCAAATATGTGTTTCTCTAAACTGAGTCCAGTCTAGAATGCAGAGGTCAGATCCGCTGTTGACGTGTTGTGATAGGGTTGATTTATTACCATGGAAGGCTAGTTTTCCTGACCTTCGGTCTCCAATTTCAGCTGGGAGGCAGAGCAAATGTATTCTTCCTGATCATTAGATTCAGAGAATCCCACTGGATAGGCCATGCATCTCTGATGTGAGGTGACATGCCTTAGGTTTTGGATTGATGCTAACAACTGATAATTGACACCAAAAATATGTTTTACAGCAGGTACATGCAGTCCAGTGCCTTGCAAAAGTATTCATCCCCCTTGCCGTTTTTCCTATTTTGTTGCACTACAACCTGTAATTTAATTTGATTTTAATTTGGATTTCATGTAATGGACATACACAACATTTTCCAAATTGGTGAAGTGTGAAATGCAAAAAATTACTTGTTTCAAAAAAATTTACTAAATAAATAACGGAAAAGTGGTGCGTTCGTATGTATTCACCCCCTTTGCTATAAAGCCCCTAAATAAGATCTGGTGCAACCAATTACCTTCAGAAGTCACATAATTAGTTAAATAAAGTCCAACTGTGAGCAATCTAAGTGTCACATGATCTATACACCTGTTCTGTTCTGAAAGGCCCCAGAGTCTGCAACACCACTAAGCAAGGGGGACCACCAAACAAGTGGCACCATGAAGACCAAGGAGCTCTCCAAACAGGTCAGGGACAAAGTTGTGGAGAAGTACAGATCATGGTTGGGTTATAAAAAAATATCAAAAACTTTGAACATCCCACGGAGCACCATTAAATCCATTATTAAAAAATGGAAAGAATATGGCACCACAACAAACTGGCCAAGAGAGGGCCGCCCACCAAAACTCACGGACCAGGCAAGGAGGGCATTAATCAGAGAGGCAACAGAGACCAAAGATAACCTTGAAGGAGCTGCAAAGCACCACAGCGGAGATTGGAGTATCTGTCCATAGGACCACCTTAAACCGTATATTTTTATTTTTTATTTTTTAGTCATTTAGTAGACGCTCTTATCCAGAGCGACTTACAGTTAGTGAGTGCATACATTTTTCATACTTGCCTCCCGTGGGAATCGAACCCACAACCATGGCGTTGCAAGTGCCATGCTCTACCACAGAGCTGGGCTTTACGGAAGAGTGGCCAGAAAAAAGCCATTGCTTAAAGAAAAAAATAAGCAAACACGTTTGGTGTTCGCCAAAAGGCATGTGGGAGACTCCCCAAACATATGGAAGAAGGTACTCTGGACAGATGAGACTAAAATAGAGCTTTTTGGCCATTAAGGAAAACGCTATGTCTGGCGCAAACCCAACACCTCTCATCACCCCGAGAACACCATCCCCACAGTGAAGCATGGTGGTGGCAGCATCATGCTGTGGGGATGTTTTTCCCATCGGCAGGGACTGGGAAACTGGTCAGAATTGAAGGAATGATGGATGGCGCTAAATACATGGAAATTCTTGAGGGAAACCTGTTTCAGTCTTCCAGAGATTTGAGACTGGGACGGAGGTTCACCTTCCAGTAGGACAATGACCCTAAGCATACTGCTAAAGCAACACTCAAGTGGTTTAAGGAGAAACATTTAAATGTCTTAGAATGGCCTAGTCAAAGCCCAGACCTCAATCCAATTGAGAATCTGTGGGATGACTTAAAGATTACTGTACACCAGCGGAACCCATCCAACTTGAAGGAGCTGGAGCAGTTTTGCCTTGAAGAAAGGCCAAAAATCCCAATGGCTAGATGTGCCAAGCTTATAGAGACATACCCCAAGAGACTTGCAGCTGTAATTGCTGCAAAAGGTGGCTCTACAAAGTATTGACTTTGGGGGGGTGAATAGTTATGCACGCTCAAGTTCAGTTTTTTTTGTCTTATTTCTTGTTTGTTTCACAATAAAACATATTTTGCATCTTCAAAGTGGTAGGCATGTTGTGTAAATCAAATGATACAAACCCCTAAAAAATCTATTTTAATTCCAGGTTGTAAGGCAACAAAATAGGAAAAATGCCAAGGGGGGTGAATACTTGCGCAAGCCATTGTATGCCATATAAAAACAGATCCATTCGATCACCCATTCATAACTGTTAATGCTCACCTCGTAAGCTAAAGCGAAGGTTCCCCAGTGAATAGCCAGGGAGTGTCTGGCCTGGATGTCTTTGTGGATCTCCACAGCCTCCTCCGGGTCCACATGCTGTCCACGCATTACATCTCTGAGGGAGGAGAAACATGGAGAAAAATTGGGTTTTGTGGGTTTACCTAATGAAGGTTTAACAAACTTAGTATTTATTAAAGTAAACTGAAGTTCACTAAAGTTAATCAAGTTGAGGGGTATCTAATACTACGGTCCACGGTCCAACCCTCCCCCTACAGAGCTACTGGATATGCAGGCTTTTGATTTTCTAAACCTGATTCAGTTCATCAAGGGTCCTGATGAACAGCTGATTAGATAAAAGCAGGGTTGGAACAAAAACCTGCACTCCCAGTGGCTCTCCAGGGGGAGGTTTGGGCACCGTTGTACTAAAGCAATCACAGCTGTGCAGGACAGGTGTCCACTAGTTTCATACCTGGGCAGGTACGCTCCGATGGGTATGGCAGCCAGGTCGAAGGGCCCAAAGCGCCTCCCTATCTCCTGGAAGGAGGAGCAGTAGCCGGTGTCTCCAGCAAAGAAGAAGCGGTTACAGGGCCCCAGGACAGACCAGCTCCCCCACAGCACCCGGTTATCGTCCGTGGGGGTGCGCTTGCACCAGTGCTGCGCCGGCGTACACACAAACGTGACTTCATCGTGACCCGGCACACAGTTCTCCTCCCACCAGTCTAACTCTATCACATTCTCACACCCGCTTTTCTGCATCCAGTCCATGAGTCCCAACGGCACAAACCATCGGAGATCCCCGCCGAACCGCTCGTTCAACTGGGTCACGGTGCCCGCATCGAGATGGTCGTAGTGGGAGTGGCTGATGACGACCGCGTCGATCCGGGGGAGTTGATCAACCGTACAAGGGGGACCCCGGTACCTCTTGGGGCCCATGAACTGTAAGGGAGATGCCCTCTGGCTGAAGATGGGGTCAGTGAGGATGACCAGGCCATCCATCTCTACCAAGACGGATGCGTGGCCTAGCCAGGTCACCCTGAGACCAGACCCCACGGCTCCTTCTGCTGCCTCTGGGACACGGAGGAACCAAGGCTCCACAACTGGAAGCTCTTTGTCTAAGACCTGAGTAGCAGAAGACGCAGACTTTAATATGACTTGTTGGTATGAATTGCTTCAGATTCATTCATGAGCTTAGAGATAGAGGTGGGTAAGAAAGGCTCCAGCACTGGAAGCTCTTTGCCTAAGACATGGAACAAAAATGATTTCAACATTTCACTATTGCTTCGGTCATTTTCAAGTCACCAAAACAAATTAACCAATTAAAAAAAACGCTCAATTTTGTTTTCCGTATTAAAACCTTTTTCTCCGACATGTCTCAATGAATATGACCCTGGTTGTATGATTTGTTTGAGGTTCATTTGATTAAGTTATTTCAGCATAACAATTCAAAACACAGATGACTAAACACCTTAATACGTCCTTCCTCTTTATCAGAAAGATGATTGGAAATAGAGTTCCTTTAAATATTAGGCCCTTCCTTCCTGACCACTACATGTCTATAGAGCAGAGCCCCTGTCTGAGTCGTGAGGTTAGATTGATTTACAGCCATCTAAAAATACCCTGGGTTGTTACCAGAGCACAGTGCAGTGTTTATGGAATGGGAGGCATCTTCCGGAGCTAACAGCTAACCTAACTGTGGACATGAGGCACAGCATTCAAAATCACAGTTGACAAACTCTGCCGTGCTCAGTCAAGAGATATTTAATGATAGACCTCAGGAGTCAGCGCAGACGGAACAGGTTCAGTCAGGGCAGGAGGTAATTGTTGGGTGTGGACTGTATACAGTAAAAAAGAATCATTATTCAACCTGTGGAGTTGGAGTACAGGTCTAGGCATTTGTGTGATAAGTTCCTTATAATAAAGAGTCGACAGTTTGACTGGCAATGAGTCCTATCAGGTGTGGTTTTGTGGTCTCCGTCATAGCTAGGTTTGTTTTGCAAAACGTATGAGCCGCTGTGTCTCATTAGACACAAATGGCTGTGGGTGCTAGAAATGGTGGCTCAAATGAGTGAGAAATCAAATCAAATTGTATTTGTCACATGCGCCAAATACAACAGGTGTAATTAAAGAGAAGCAGTAAAATAAAATAACAGTAGCGAGGCTATATACAGGGGGTACCGGTACAGAGTCAATGTGCGGGGGCACCGGTTAGTCGAGGTAATTGATGTAATATGTACATGTGGGTAGAGTTAAAGTGACTATGCATAGATAATAAACAGAGAGTAGCAGCAGCGTAAAAGAGGGGGGTGGAGGGGGGACAATGCAAATAGTCCGGGTAGCCATTTGATTAGCTGTTCAGGAGTCTTATGAAATACCTATTATATACGGCAAACGTCAGAATGTGTCTCACCTCTATGGAGCTGGGTACATTACTGTGGTTCTTCTCCAGCAGGAAGAAGCGTAGCAGGGTGGAGTAGGACGGGAACTTCCATGTGGGCCAGGGGTTAGTAAAGCGGCCATGTTTGTCCCGGCTCGACCCCGTCACCTCCTCCTCCAACCGGTAGTCCAGACGGAAGCTCTTCCTCGAGGACCGGGAGGAGCTGCTCTTCCTGGAGGAGTCAATCAATCAAATGTTTTTACTGCCTATTGTGTCCAGAGGGGAAATTTGGTGTGCAAACATATATACATACACAGTGGGGAAAAAAAGTATTTAGTCAGCCACCAATTGTGCAAGTTCTCCCACTTAAAAAGATGAGAGAGGCCTGTAATTTTCATCATAGGTACACGTCAACTATGACAGACAAAATTAGAAGAAGAAAAAATCCAGAAAATCACATTGTAGGATTTTTAATGAATTTATTTGCAAATTATGGTGGAAAATAAGTATTTGGTCAATAACAAAAGTTTCTCAATACTTTGTTATATACCCTTTGTTGGCAATGACACAGGTCAAACGTTTTCTGTAAGTCTTCACAAGGTTTTTCACACACTGTTGCTGGTATTTTGGCCCATTCCTCCATGCAGATCTCCTCTAGAGCAGTGATGTTTTGGGGCTGTCGCTGGGCAACACAGACTTTCAACTCCCTCCAAAGATTTTCTATGGGGTTGAGATCTGGAGACTGGCTAGGCCACTCCAGGACCTTGAAATGCTTCTTACGAAGCCACTCCTTCGTTGCCCGGGCGGTGTGTTTGGGATCATTGTCATGCTGAAAGACCCAGCCACGTTTCATCTTCAATGCCCTTGCTGATGGAAGGAGGTTTTCACTCAAAATCTCACGATACATGGCCCCATTCATTCTTTCCTTTACACGGATCAGTCGTCCTGGTCCCTTTGCAGAAAAACAGCCCCAAAGCATGATGTTTCCACCCCCATGCTCCACAGTAGGTATGGTGTTCTTTGGATGCAACTCAGCATTCTTTGTCCTCCAAACACGACAAGTTACGTTTTTACCAAAAAGTTCTATTTTGGTTTCATCTGACCATATGACATTCTCCCAATCCTCTTCTGGATCATCCAAATGCACTCTAGCAAACTTCAGACGGGCCTGGACATGTACTGGCTTAAGCAGGGGGACACGTCTTTCACTGCAGGATTTGAGTCCCTGGCGGCATAGTGTGTTACTGATGGTAGGCTTTGTTACTTTGGTTCCAGCTCTCTGCAGGACATTCACTAGGTCTTCCCGTGTGGTTCTGGGATTTTTGCTCACCGTTCTTGTGATCATTTTGACCCCACGGGGTGAGATCTTGCGTGGAGCCCCAGATCGAGGGAGATTATCAGTGGTCTTGTATGTCTTCCATTTCCTAATAATTGCTCCCACAGTTGATTTCTTCAAACCAAGCTGCTTACCTATTGCAGATTCAGTCTTCCCAGCCTGGTGCAGGTCTACAATTTTGTTTCTGGTGTCCTTTGACAGCTCTTTGGTCTTGGCCATAGTGGAGTTTGGAGTGTGACTGTTTGAGGTTGTGGACAGGTGTCTTTTATACTGATAACAAGTTCAAACAGGTGCCATTAATACAGGTAACGAGTGGGGGACAGAGGAGCCTCTTAAAGAAGAAGTTACAGGTCTGTGAGAGCCAGAAATCTTGCTTGTTTGTAGGTGACCAAATACTTATTTTCCACCATAATTTGCAAATAAATTCATAAAAAAATCCTACAATGTGATTTTCTGGATTTTTTTTTCTCAATTTGTCTGTCATAGTTCACGTGTACCTATGATGAAAATTACAGGCCTCTCTCATCTTTTTAAGTGGGAGAACTTGCACAATTGGTGGCTGACTAAATACTTTTTTCCTCACTGTATATATATATATATATATATATATATATATACACACACAGAGCATATATATAAATATATAAAGAGTCCATACAGGTAGAAAAAGCACACAAAAGATAAAGACAAAAAAAACACTGAAATATCATGCTGCAACTTCAGCAGCTGGATGGCAAGAAAGTGCATGTGAAAACTGCAAAGGTGTTCATTGTCTATCCCTACCGAGGCCCTGAGTCCTGCAGGGTGGAGGTGGGGGGGTCGCGGGGCCGGACCACGGCCGGGGAATCCCCCTCCGTCCCTGGGGAATCACCAGGAGAGACACCCCTCTCCTCCATCAACACCTGGTTCTCATCCACTTCTCCTCCTGCTCCTCCTCTCTCCTCCATGGGGTGACAGTGCTGGGCTCCTGGTCTACAGGGAGGTTAATAAACAAGAAATCAAAATAAAAGCGTACACATGCTCGGGGAGGGATTACACAGCTAGTAATGAAGAAAGAAAAGCCTGCACACAGTGCAGTTAGAGTCTATTTCTGTTGTTTTGTCCCTGGGCCCGCACCACCATGGAGTATGGCCGACAGTTTCTTGTGCAATCGCACTTAGGAAACAGTTTAGACATGAAAGCATGCTTATTGTGACATGGTGTAACCCTGTGCAACAGTTCCAAAACAACCCCACTCAACAGCCATTACCAAGCCTGCTGTATGTGAGATGGCAGCAACATGACTTCCACTGTCAGCTATTGTATAACGTGGGCAACCACTTTTTACCGGTTCCTACTTTGAATAAAGACACACTGTCTGCCAGACTAGCTCACAGTGGACCGCACCTTTAATATACAATTGTCTGGGTCTATTGTTTCAGCTGTATCTTATCTCCGGACAGGTGGAAAGGCTTCAGCTCAGTCCAAATGAAGAGGAAGTTACTGGCCTTCCAAATGCTAACTGACACGTACACAAGACGGCAGCCAAGTCCAGATAATCCAGGTGAAAGCTATGATCTCTTATTGTATGTGTACTTGTTAAATCCACTTCAAATCAGTGTAGATGAAGGGGAGGAGACAGGTTAAAGAAGGAGTTTAAAGCTTTGAGACAATTGAGACATGGATTGTGTATGTGTGCCATTCAGAGGATGAATGCGCAAGACAAAATAGTTAAGTGCCTTTGAACGGGGTATGGTAGTAGGTGCCAGGCGCACCGGTTTGTGTCCTGAACTGCAACGCTGCTGGGTTTTTCACGCTCAACAGTTTCCTGTGTGTATCAAGAATGGCCCACCACCCAAAGAACAACTTTGAGAAGCATTGGAGTCAACATGAGCCAGCATCCCTGTAGAATGTTTGACACCTTGTAGAGTCCATGCCCCGACGAATTGAGGCTGTTCTGAGGGCCATTTGGGGGAGGGGGGGTACAACTCAATATTAGGAAGGTGTTCCTAATGTTTTGTATACTCAGTGTATATGTGCCTCCTGCCAAGCTATCATTAGGCTACTACAAATCTCTCTGAGCGACTGTATGGACCCTCCACTGCTACCAGGAACTATGAAGACTACAGTACAGTATGGTCCAGGTAAAGGTGATCATAATGAATGCCTTCAGACGGCCTGATCCATGTCTCCCATCCCTCTGTCAACCCCAATCCCTCTGTCAACCCCATCCCTCTGTCAACCCCAATCCCTCTGTCAACCCCATCCCTCTCTCAACCCCATCCCTCTGTCAACCCCATCCCTCTGTCAACCCCATCCCTCTGTCAACCCCATCCCTCTGTCAACCCCATCCCTCTGTCAACCCCATCCCTCTGTCAACCCCCATCCCTCTGTCAACCCCATCCCTCTGTCAACCCCCATCCCTCTGTCAACCCCATCCCTCTGTCAACCCCAATCCCTCTGTCAACCCCATCCCTCTCTCAACTCCATCCCTCTCTCAACCCCATCCCTCTCTCAACCCCATCCCTCTCAACCCCATCCCTCTGTCAACCCCATCCCTCTGTCAACCCCATCCCTCTGTCAACTCCATCCCTCTGTCAACCCCAATCCCTCTGTCAACCCCAATCCCTCTGTCAACCCCATCCCTCTGTCAACCCCATCCCTCTGTCAACCCCATCCCTCTCTCAACTCCATCCCTCTCTCAACCCCATCCCTCTCTCAACCCCATCCCTCTGTCAACCCCATCCCTCTCAACCCCATCCCTCTGTCAACCCCATCCCTCTGTCAACCCCATCCCTCTGTCAACCCCATCCCTATATCAACCCTATTCACAGCAGCTTGTGTTTTAAGGTGTAAGTACAGACTAAAGAGGCTACTGAATAGCTGTCACCTAGGCCCTATAGTGGAAGTACTGTGTAGTTGTCCACTAGTCCTATTGACTGAGTACCCTTACAACGTTCGCACTCTATACATTTCACGTTGCCTACTGTGGAGCTCTGTTGCACGTATTGGCCTATTGAATGACTTGACTGGACCCACAATAAACCACCAGAGCAATACAACAATGTTTCTTTGTTGATCCGACCAAGAACAAAACAAAACGGATCACTAGAAAGAATTGCTGCTATATCGAGATGATTTTATCGGGATAATAAGAACATTAGATTGTCAATAGAACCCTAACTAAAAAGAGAAGAAGGAATGTGGTGAAATAAGCAGAACGGAGACAATCGATCATTCGCAGCCTGAACGGTCAGCCTACGTCACAGGTCACTACAACTCAGTCAATAAAATACTACCTGAAAACGTATAGAATAAGACAAGGCCGACCTGTAAATCCGTCAGTGGCGCGACATTTCTTCGGATATTGTTACAGCGAGATATCCGCAGAACAGTGTTGAAGAGTGCACTGCAAGCACGGCCAACGTCCCACCGCGCACGGTTACCAGCCTACCAGCCAAGGCTTCTGACGTCGGTGAAAAACCCTACCATGTGACGAAATTAAAGCAGCCTAGCCTATTGAAATCCTCCTCTTTTCGACGCAAGGACCTAACGTGACGAAACTCCCCATTGATTTGCACTTGCAATGAAAATATGATTATGAAATACGTCTGAAAATAGCTTAAAACATGAGTTATTTTGCGGAATATCTAAACAAGGCCGTTGGTCGATGGTGCACGTATTAATCCATATAATAATGCTCTTACACACTCGATCTTTACCATAGTGAGCCAAGACTAACTAGCAGCTGAAAGCTCCAAACATAAATGTTGACAAGGCACAAGTTACAGTACAACGTGAATGTATGACGTCGCAACGTTTTGGAACGTTCAGATAGAGATAGGCTATGTAGAACAAACATTGATTCCTTATGTAGAATAAGAATCACATCCGCTCTATTCCTGACATTTCTATCTGCAACGTTCGAGAACATGACTCTGTTTCGCCTATTGGGCGTGTTTCCGTAAGTGAGCTAGGAGTGCATACATTTTAGCAAGTAAAGCAACCGGAACAGTGGTACCGAGTAGTTTGTCTTCTGTTGAATGAGATGTGCACTTAAAATATGATACATTGAAACCCTATTTAAAAGTTGTTTTGTAGGCTGACAAATAATCACCTTGACAAAATTCCCTTCGCTGTTTTCAGAACACATGCGGCTCGGTGAATAGACCTCGAAAGTAGAGTTTTCCAAACATGTGGAAGCAGCCATAGCCTGAATGCGTTAGTTAGTAGACTTTTTCTAGTTGGCCTAGCCATAATTGCTTAGAATAAAATTATAGAAACATCAAGCTAGTATTCGGTTTACAAAAGGAACTCTTGAAAGTTGGTCACGGTCACTTTGGTGTACAGTTGGTTAGCTACTTCCGAACTTTGCATGGTCACGCATTTAAAGAAACAGCCATGTTGGTAAGGTGAATTTCAATTGAATAGTGCAATCAATATCACTTGGCATTAAAAACATAGATTTATAAAAAGTTGCAAATATGTACATCAGTGCCCTTTTACCAGGCAAATGTTATAATCCAAAACTTAGATTTCTTATTTGTCAGAAGTCCAAACTCTTTCCTATGGCAGCTTCTGGTAATGTAGCCCATCTGATCATTCAAACACCCCCTTCTCTTTCTCCCCCCAACACTCTGGATTCTCCATGGTTCAGGACAAAGTGCTCCACATTCAACCCATTCTTCTCCATAGCCACCCGGAGGCTCACTGGAGGCTCTAAGTAATACTGAGAGAGAGAGAGAGAGAAAGAGAGACTGGGAAAATTGGAAAACTAACTAAAAAACCCACACGAAGAGTTATCTATCCAAAATGGAGATGTATGGATAAACCACTTCTCCAATCTTTTTAGCCCTATAACTGTGGGGATCTATTTTCTTATAACTAGATGTGATGCCTAGCTTAGAAAGAATACATTAATGATTAAACATAATAGGTTTGTACTGTACTGATATAGATTGTTTAATATAACAAGCTGTGATTAATGTGGGGAACTGTTAGGGGGTAGGCTGAGATAAGGCTTGTGTCTCACATACACACACACACTGCCTCTTTGTTAAACCGCTCAAGGACATGTGTTCTGCTACAAAGATGTCTGAGGTTGCTGACTTGAGACAAGTTGTGGAGATAACAACTAATGCCTGGCAACAGTGAAGCGCCAAGGGGCTGGGACCAGCCTGTGCGCCAACGATAGGCTGGGTTAGTCTAAAGCACGCTCAGTCTCTACTCTGATAGGCCAGCGGGGAGCGGGAACTATCTCTGTCAGAGTATTTAAAGAAGAACTTATAACAATGGCTCAGTTCTCTGTCTGCCCTGCGTGGTTTTTCAGTGGGCCCGTATATACGAACATCATATTTACCAATTCAAGTGTTTGCATTAATTAAAATACTAGTCTATTTTAGAAGACGTGTATTGACCTCTTTTTGTTCCTATACCAGATTTGAATTGACGCAACTTAACATAACATACAGCAAAAAAATATACATGATCAAATAAAAATCTTAGATCCAACTATTAAAGACTACCAGAACCTACTGGATTATCCAACTACAGGACAAAATACAAACCATCCAACCCAAAAAGGCCTGTGGTGTTGATGGTATCCTAAATGAAATGATAAAATATACAGACCACAAATTCCAATTGGTTATACTTAAACTCTTTAACATCATCCTCAACTCTGGCATCTTCCCCAATATTTGGAACCAAGGACTGATCACCCCAATCCACAAAAATTGAGACAAATTTGACCCCAATAACTACCGTGGGATATGCATCAACAGCAACCATGGGAAAATCCTCTGCATTATCATTAACAGCAGACTTGTACATTTCCTCAGCGAAAACAATGTACTGAGCAAATGTCAAATTGGCTTTTTACCAAATTACTGTATGACAGACCATGTGTATTCACCCTGCACACCCTAATTGACAAACGGAATGGAGGACCCAGAGTTACCTCTGCTGCAGAGGATAAGTTCATTAGAGTTACCTCTCCTGCACCTTATCCTGGTCCAGTGAAGAGTTCTCTCCTGCACCTTATCCTGGTCCAGTGAAGTGTTCTCTCCTGCACCTTATCCTGGTCCAGTGAAGAGTTCTCTTCTGCACCTTATCCTGGTCCAGTGAAGAGTTCTCTCCTGTACCTTATCCTGGTCCAGTGAAGAGTTCTCTTCTGCACCTTATCCTGGTCCAGTGAAGAGTTCTCTCCTGTACCTTATCCTGGTCCAGTGAAGAGTTCTCTCCTGCACCTTTTCATGGTCCAGTGAAGCGTTCGCTCCTGCACCTTATCCTGGTCCAGTGAAGAGTTCTCTCCTGCACCTTATCCTGGTCCAGTGAAGAGTTCTCTCCTGCACGGATTAGACAGGAGCTAAGACTACCTTTTAACAATGCCCTCCTTATATATGGTAAGACCAGCCTGTCCTGCGGGGCTCTCCCTAAAGTATCTTTTTTTTTTTCTTCATACATATCTTCCTCATTGCACCTTATTATTCAGAGTTAAGACCGTCCATACAAATGATTGCCCACACTTACTGCCGTCACTAACTAGACAGTTGCACTGCATGCCCCTTCCGTTACCACCAGGTGTCACTCTCCTTCCTTCAATACTGTATTTGAGTGCTGAAACACAAGATAAAACCGAAGCAACACAATAGGCTATCAAATGATAATTATGACACAAATAGTAAACAGACCAGCAGAGGCAACACTTAGTCCCATTTCTTTATTAGTATTTTGCCATGCTACAAACGAATAGGGTGCTGTTGGCAGTGATGGAATATGTATTAAGAATGATGTGGACGTCTAAATACGCAGTATGGTTTTTCCTCTGGTCAAAAAATACTAACATTTTGGTAAACATATATTTCCATACCTGAAAAATGCAAATATCAAAATCTCCCCCTCAATATAAAGTCCATACACTACTATGGCATTATGTTTTTAAACAGTAGACCCACTGGGCACACACTGGTTGAATCAATGTTGTTTCCACGTCATTTCAATGAAATTACGTTCAACCAACGTGGAATAGACGTTGAATTGACGTCTGTGCCCAGTGAGTAATTAATTGTTTAATTCACTGCATAGTCCTTTATAGTGTCTGGTGGTCTGAGACCAAAACAGAGGAAATAAGTCATGTTTACATCGTAAATGGAACCAATGGAATCAATCGCATTCTGGAACTCTGTGACAATCATCATACTCTAGAATAGAAAAAAAAGGAGTTTGGCAAATAATCCATGGTTCCCGCTAACAGTTCATTTCTTTAATAAACAATATCTATTAAACTACTTTTTTGTACAATTCCTATAGTTTATTAACTCTTTTAAATGTAGGTAGAAAAAAATATAATGCAAGTTAGAACATATAATAATAATTTGTACAATATGATACAGTGAGATAACAGGTAACAGAAGATGACACTTTGGAACCCACACTCCTCCTATGAAACATGGTTGACTGACAGCGTTGTGTGATAAACGCTTTGGTTTTTGTTTTCCTTGTTCACGACAATGTTTCGAATGACACTTCAGACTGAACTAAGACCACCAACAACCACCAGAGGGCCCTGTACAAGTTGAGTATTGTTTGCAGGGTGGGCGTGTATTCCCTTTCAGTTCTGTCAATCCAGGAAGCAAACTGAAATTCCAACTGACTTTCTGAATTGACCCAATAGTGAAGTATTTGGACCCCAACCCTGATGGAATGAACCCGGAGCATGAAGATGCCATACAAGCATACCAATGGTATGATTTGGGTACTTTCAGTACAGCCAAACACATTATTACAGCATCATTGTGGCCATCATATAATTTGGCATTCATACATACACACTGTCTGTCTGTATTTAATAGTGGCTAAAGTGACTCTGTAGTGTACCAAGAAGTGTGCCCTAAGACATGGCTGAAGACTCCAGGCTCGGGGTCAATTCCATTCCGTCAATTCAGAAAGTTAACCCAATTCCACATTTTCCTAATTGAAGAGAATTTGAATTTCGGTGTACTTCCTGAATTGACTGGGAATGAAATGGAATTGAGCCCAACCCTGGTAGGTCCAGTAATGTTAGACGCCATAGGAATCTACAATCATTAGGGCAACGCGGAAGTGAGCTTCAGATACCGACATGAGTGTTTACTCTGAGACCATTTGAGTTTACGATCAGCACTATAAAGGATTCGTACCAAGAGAGATTGGTGATGAGGTCCGTCATTCAAAGAGACCTCACTGTTTGTCACATCACCCACCGCAAGCTAAACTTACACAGGCACTGGAATAAAGGTGGCCTGGGCACCAGTCTGTTTGTGCCGTCATGCCAACTCCCTGTCACTCATCATTTGGCTTGACCATGACAGCAATGGAGTAGACACAGAGCACAGACAGATCTGGGACCAGGCTAGAATTAAAGGTGTTTCACTCCTTCTTTAATTAGTTAACGGTATCAAATGACCTCAGGAATAAAAATAGTGTTATATTGGTGAGTACCTGATCTACCATCGTTGCCTTTCAGGTAAGCTTTCAGTATAGCCTGGGTACCAGTCTCGTTTGTGCCATCGTGCCACTCCTTGTCATGACAAAGACTGCACAAACAGATGTGGGACCAGGCTACTTTCAGGACACAGTGTAACTTCCTTGTGAAGTAATAAGACATGTTAAAAATCTGCAGCCCTTCTGTCTTCAAATGTGTTTTTCATTCAGTTTGTAGGTATAACAAAGTATGACAACATCAAGGGTCAGGTCCAGGTGCAGCTGAAGAAGACGACAGTGGTTCCGCGTCCCAAATGACACCCTATTCCCTATGTAGTGCACTCATTTTGACCAGAGCCCTATGGGTCCTGGGTCGTTATGCATTAAGCATCTCAGAGTAGAAGTGCTGATCTAGGATCAGGTCCCGCCCCTGTCCACGTAATCTGATTCCTTACGGGTCTAAAAGGTCAAACTGATTTTAGATCAGCGCTCCTACTCTGAGACACTTTTATGAATAGTCCTGGTCAAAAGTAGTGCACTATATAGGGAACAGGGTGCCATTTCAGATGCAGACAGTGCTTGGTAGGCTAGGTATGCTAAGTGTCGTGAGGCTCACATTGGAAGGTCAGTACTGTTGTGTCGGGTTTTCCTAGAGGTACCGTCGTCACGGGGCAGTGCTTTCTGAAGACTCGACATGGCCGCCGTGCGCTCGATGTCGATCATGGCGTACAGTTCGGTCCGCCGCGTGGGGGTGGAAGGGGGGAGGAGGAGACCGCCCAGGCCGACACCACAGGGAGTGGTGGGGGTCTTGGGCGTCTGCGGCCCACTGGAGTCCGAGCCCTTCTCCATCTCAACCTCAATGTAGTTCAGCTGCCTCAAGGGATCCAACCCCAACCCACCCGGTCCACCCGTCAATCGCCCCGACCGGAAGTCAAAGTTAAAGACGGTGGGAGTCGAACAGACGCCGCTAGAGTCCCGCCCCCGCGGAAGGATCCGCGCAGAGTCCAGTTTGGCGCTGAGCGAGACGTTTACATTCTCTGTGTTGACGTAGTTGTGCATGGGGTCCAGACCCAGACCGTGGTGATGAAGGTGGGGGTGAGGATGATGATGATGGTGGTGAGGATGATGGTGGTGGTTGTGGTAGCCGTTAAGGGAGGGGGTCTTTGGTCCGTATCCGTGATACACCTCCTCTTCATCCTCCTCGTCACCCTCAGAGAAGCGCCTGGCCGTCTCCCACACCGGAGGCAGCGCCGGAAGGTTCTCGTAGTTAAGGAGCGCCGTGCGCCGCTGGGCGGAGTTGTTGGCGTTGTGGGAGGAGTCAGGGAGGGGGATGGCGGCACGGTTACGCCGGGGGTTGGGGGCTGGAACAGGGACAGGGGTGGAGACGTAAGGATGGGTGGTGTTGCCGTTGTGGTGCTCATAGGTGGAGATGGTGCTGGGTTTGGCTCCTGGTTGAGGTGGAGGGTTAGGGTTAGGAGGAAGAGGGGGAGGGGGGGCGTCTTTGCGTTCATCACTGTCATACCCCGTATCACAGTCTCCTGCCTGGAGACCCAGGGTGGAGCCCACCACACAGCCGTTCCCATTCCCGTTCAGACCCCCAGAGGGAGCTGCCGAGCTGGGCTCACCGTTAGACCCAGACACCCCAAGCACCATCTCTCCATCCCCAGACCCCCTAGACTCAGCCTCCCCGTCCCCATCCCCAGACCCTCTGGACCCAGCCTCCCTGTCCCCATCCCCACGGGTCTGCTTCTGCCTCCTCTGAGCCGGTGTGGGACCGAGGATAAATGTAACCCCTTCTGGCTCCAGCAGCACCTGAGGCTCTGTGTCCATGTCTGTCTCCGTGGGTGACGGAGGGGCGGTGGCTAGCGAGGAGGTCGTCTCCGGATTGGACAGCCGCAGCTCCAAGGGGGTGTGGCTGCTGGGGCGAGTGCGAAGGTCATCCCGTACACCTGACGTGTTGACGTAGGTGTGGACCTGAGAGAGAGAGAGAGGGAGAGAGTTTAAAAACACACACTGACACATTCCACTGCTCTGCCTGGATCAGTAACATCTTCAAACTAAATACAAAGACAAAATAACAACTCGTTGAGAAAATAATCTGATCATACAGCAACAAGAAAGTCAATGCTTCTTAGTCAGTGGCTTTGAATGCATCGATAATAACAGTTATCCACAGGGGTCCATGACTAAAGGGGGGCGTTCTCACCGACTGGTCCGAGGCCAGGAGAGGGTGCGTTGACTCCTCTCCCACAGAGGGCAGCCTGGCGCTGCCCACAGAAGGGTGTCGGCTAGAAGGGCGCGACGAGGCCTCACCAAACGACGGGTAGCGTCCTATACCGTTTGGTAACGTGGGTACAGAGTAGCCTTGAGCTGGGAAGAGGAGAGACATACGATTCATACAATGTGTTTGTGTAACAGGTCTAACTGGTAGGAGTGAGTGTGACAGGTCTAACTGGTAGGAGTGAGTGTGACAGGTCTAACTGGTAGGAGTGAGTGTGACAGGTCGTACTAGTAGGAGTGAGTGTGACAGGTCTAACTGGTAGGAGTGAGTGTGACAGGTCTAACTGGTAGGAGTGAGTGTAACAGGTCTAACTGGTAGGAGTGAGTGTGACAGGTCTAACTGGTAGGAGTGAGTGTGACAGGTCTAACTGGTAGGAGTGAGTGTGACAGGTCTAACTGGTAGGAGTGAGTGTGACAGGTCTAACTGGTAGGAGTGAGTGTGACAGGTCTAACTGGTAGGAGTGAGTGTGACAGGTCTAACTGGTAGGAGTGAGTGTAACAGGTCTAACTAGTAGGAGTGAGTGTGACAGGTCTAACTAGTAGGAGTGAGTGTGACAGGTCTAACTGGTAGGAGTGAGTGTGACAGGTCTAACTAGTAGGAGTGAGTGTAACAGGTCGTACTAGTAGGAGTGAGTGTGACAGGTCTAACTAGTAGGAGTGAGTGTGACAGGTCTAACTGGTAGGAGTGAGTGTAACAGGTCTAACTGGTAGGAGTGAGTGTGACAGGTCGTACTGGTAGGAGTGAGTGTGACAGGTCTAACTGGTAGGAGTGAGTGTAACAGGTCTAACTAGTAGGAGTGAGTGTGACAGGTCTAACTGGTAGGAGTGAGTGTGACAGGTCTAACTGGTAGGAGTGAGTGTAACAGGTCGTACTAGTAGGAGTGAGTGTAACAGGTCTAACTGGTAGGAGTGAGTGTGACAGGTCTAACTGGTAGGAGTGAGTGTGACAGGTCTAACTGGTAGGAGTGAGTGTGACAGGTCTAACTGGTAGGAGTGAGTGTAACAGGTCGTACTAGTAGGAGTGAGTGTAACAGGTCTAACTGGTAGGAGTGAGTGTGACAGGTCTAACTGGTAGGAGTGAGTGTGACAGGTCGTACTAGTAGGAGTGAGTGTGACAGGTCTAACTGGTAGGAGTGAGTGTGACAGGTCTAACTGGTAGGAGTGAGTGTAACAGGTCGTACTAGTAGGAGTGAGTGTGACAGGTCTAACTAGTAGGAGTGAGTGTGACAGGTCTAACTGGTAGGAGTGAGTGTGACAGGTCTAACTGGTAGGAGTGAGTGTGACAGGTCGTACTAGTAGGAGTGAGTGTGACAGGTCTAACTGGTAGGAGTGAGTGTGACAGGTCTAACTAGTAGGAGTGAGTGTGACAGGTCTAACTGGTAGGAGTGAGTGTAACAGGTCTAACTGGTAGGAGTGAGTGTGACAGGTCTAACTGGTAGGAGTGAGTGTAACAGGTCTAACTGGTAGGAGTGAGTGTGACAGGTCGTACTAGTAGGAGTGAGTGTAACAGGTCTTACCAGCAGCAGTGTGAGGTGTGCAGGGCAGCTCAGCCTCAATAGACCCTATAGGGTTGACCTCCACCACCTGCTCCTCCACTACGCTGATGCTGTTGTTGTGCATGATGTCCTGCAGCATGTTGAAGATCTCCTCCGCCCGCACACACTTGAACGCAAAGATACCTGCAGGGAGAGAGACACCAATGGTTAGACTCTGATTCACACACAGTGAAACCCCAAGTCACCGCTCACCACCCTAAAACACCCTCAAACACAAGGGGGCAAGTTTACACCAACAACTACAGGAGTCACTATAACACCATCACCATCAACCAACCAATCAATCAACCAATCAATCCATTTAGTACACTGTTACCATCAGACCAGCTAGAGAGAACAGGTAGGTACCATACAGCTATACCATACAGGTACCGGGTCAGCTATACCATACAGGTACCGGGTCAGCTATACCATACAGATACCGGGTCAGCAATACCATACAGATACCGGGTCAGCTATACCATACAGATACCGGGTCAGCTATACCATACAGGTACCGGGTCAGCTATACCATACAGATACCGGGTCAGCAATACCATACAGATACCGGGTCAGCTATACCATACAGGTACCGGGTCAGCTATACCATACAGATACCGGGTCAGCAATACCATACAGATACCGGGTCAGCTATACCATACAGATACCGGGTCAGCTATACCATACAGGTACCGGGTCAGCTATACCATACAGGTACCGGGTCAGCTATACCATACAGGTACCGGGTCAGCAATACCATACAGGTACCGGGTCAGCAATACCATACAGATACCGGGTCAGCTATACCATACAGGTACCGGGTCAGCTATACCATACAGATACCGGGTCAGCAATACCATACAGATACCGGGTCAGCTATACCATACAGATACCGGGTCAGCTATACCATACAGGTACCGGGTCAGCTATACCATACAGGTACCGGGTCAGCTATACCATACAGGTACCGGGTCAGCAATACCCTACAGGTACCGGGTCAGCTATACCATACAGGTACCGGGTCAGCTATACCATACAGGTACCGGGTCAGCTATACCATACAGGTACCGGGTCAGCAATACCCTACAGGTACCGGGTCAGCTATACCATACAGGTACCGGGTCAGCTATAGTATTGTGTCTAGGGGAGGGACTTTGGTAGCCTGGGCCCAGATCTCTTTGTGCTCTTGACAACTCTATTTGTCATTGTCAAGCCAAACATGTTTGGTGTGACAAGGAGTTGGCATAACAGCACAAACAGACTGGCAGTCAGGCCAGGGCTTTGAGGTGTTATAGGTCAGCCTTACCAACAGCAGAAACACACACAGACCAGAGTCAGACCACCTCATCCTTTAGTCAGCATGGATTGAATCGTACTACACTGGCTCCGACGCTCGTCAGATGTGGCAGGGCCTGCAAACTATTACAAACTACAAAAGGGAAGCACAGCCGCTAGCTGCCCAGTGACACAAGCCTACCAGACAAGCTAAATTACTTCTATGCTCGCTTCAAGGCAAGCAACACTGAAGCATGCATGAGTGCATCAGCTGTTCCGGACGACTGTGTGATCACGCTCTCCGTAGCCGGTGTGAGTAAGACCTTTAAACAGGTCAACATTCACAAGGCCGCAGGGCCAGACGGATTACCAGGACGTGTACTCCGAGCATGCGCTGACCAACTGGCAAGTGTCTTCACTGACATTTTCAACCTGCACCCTGACTGAGTCTGTAATACCAACATGTTTCAAGCAGACCACCATAGTCCCTGTGCCCAAGAACACTAAGATAACCTGCCTAAATGACTACCGACCCGTAGCACTGACGTCTGTAGCCATGAAGTGCTTTGAAAGGCTGGTCATGGCTCACATCAACACCATTATCCCAGAAACCCTAGACCCACTCTTTGCATACCGCCCCAACAGATCCACAGATGAAGCAATCTCTATTGCACTCCACACTGCCCTTTCCCACCTGGACAAAAGGAACACCTACATGAGAATGCTATTCATTGACTACAGCTCAGCGTTCAACACCATAGTGCCCTCAAAGCTCATCACTAAGCTAAGGATCCTGGCACTAAACAGCTCCCTCTGCAACTGGATCCTGGACTTCCTGACGGGCCGCCCCCAGGTGGTAAGGGTAGGTAACAACACATCCGCCACGCTGATCCTCAACACGGGGGACCCTCAGGGGTGCATGCTCAGTCCCCTCCTGTACTCCCTGTTCACTCATGACTGCATGGCCAGGCACGACTCCAACACCATCATTAAGTTTGCCGATGACACAACAGTGGTAGGCCTGATCACCGACAACGTTGAGACAGCCTATAGGGAGGAGGTCAGAGACCTGGCCGTGTGGTGCCAGGACAACAACCTCTCCCTCAACGTGATCAAGACAAAGGAGATGATTGTGGACAACAGGAAAAAGAAGAGGACCGAGCACGCCCCCATTCTCATCGACGGGGCTGTAATGGAGCAGGTTGAGTGCTTCAAGTTCCTTGGTGTCCACATCACCAACAAACTATCATGGTCCAAACACATCAAGACAGTCGTGAAGAGGCCACGACAAAGCCTATTCCCCCTCAGGAGACTGAAAAGATTTGGCATGGGTCCTCAGATCCTCAAAAAGTTCTACAGCTGCACCATCGAGAGCATCCTGACTGGTTGCATCACTGCCTGGTATGGCAACTGCTCGGCCTCCGACCGCAAGGCACTACAGAGGGTAGTGCGTACGGCCCAGTACATCACTGGGGCCAAGCTTCCTGCCATCCAGGACCTCTATACCAGGTGGTGTCAGAGGAAGGCCCTAAAATTGTCAAAGACTCCAGCCACCCTAGTCATAGACTGTTCTCTCTGCTACCGCACGGCAAACGGTACCGGAGCGCCAAGTCTAGGTCCAAAAGCCTTCTTAACAGCTTCTACCCCCAAGCCATAAGACTCCTGAACAGCTAATCATGGCTACCCGGACTATTTGCATTGCCCCCCCACCACACCCCCTCTTTTACGCTGCTGCTACTCTCTGTTTATTATCTATGCATAGTCACTTTACCCCTACCTACATATTACTTCAATTACTTGGACTAACCGGTGCCCCCGCACATTGACTCTGTACCGGTACCCCCTGTATATAGCCTCCCTACTGTTATTACATAGACTAACACATTGACTCTGTACCGGTACCCCCTGTATATAGCCTCCCTACTGTTATTACATAGACTAACACATTGACTCTGTACCGGTACCCCCTGTATAAAGCCTCCCTACTGTTATTACATCGACTAACACATTGACTCTGTACCGGTACCCCCTGTATATAGCCTCCCTACTGTTATTACATAGACTAACACATTGACTCTGTACCGGTACCCCCTGTATATAGCCTCCCTACTGTTATTACATAGACTAACACATTGACTCTGTACCGGTACCCCCTGTATATAGCCTCCCTACTGTTATTACCTCCACTAACACATTGACTCTGTACCGGTACCCCCTGTATATAGCCTCCCTACTGTTATTACCTCCACTAACACATTGACTCTGTACCGGTACCCCCTGTATATAGCCTCCCTACTGTTATTTTACTGCTGCTCTTTCATTATTTGTTATTTCTTTTTTACTTATCTATTTTTTACTTAACACTTATTTTTCTTAAAAACTGCATTGTGGGTTAAGGGCTTGTAAGTAAGCATTTCACTGTAAGGTCTACACCTGTTGTATTCGGCGCATGTGACAAATACAATTTGATTTGATTTGAGTTAACGTTGACACACCTCAAATTAACAATGTACTATATGTCAGAGTCACAAACTCACAGGTGATCACACCACAACCTCACAGCACAGTTCACTGACTACTGACCCCAACCTCACAGCACAGTTCACTGACTACTGACCCCAACCTCACAGCACAGTTCACTGACTACTGACCCCAACCTCACAGCACAGTTCACTGACTACTGACCCCAGCCTCACAGCACAGTTCACTGACTACTGACCACAACCTCACAGCACAGTTCACTGACTACTGACCCCAACCTCACAGCACAGTTCACTGACTACTGACTACCAACCTCACAGCACAGTTCACTGACTACTGACCCCAGCCTCACAGCACAGTTCACTGACTACTGACCCCAACCTCACAGCACAGTTCACTGACTACTGACCCCAACCTCACAGCACAGTTCACTGACTACTGACCCCAACCTCACAGCACAGTTCACTGACTACTGACTACCAACCTCACAGCACAGTTCACTGACTACTGACTACCAACCTCACAGCACAGTTCACTGACTACTGACTACCAACCTCACAGCACAGTTCACTGACTACTGACCACAACCTCACAGCACAGTTCACTGACTACTGACCCCAACCTCACAGCACAGTTCACTGACTACTGACCCAAGCCTCACAGCACAGTTCACTGACTACTGACCCCAACCTCACAGCACAGTTCACTGACTACTGACCCCAACCTCACAGCACAGTTCACTGACTACTGACCCCAACCTCACAGCACAGTTCACTGACTACTGACCCCAACCTCACAGCACAGTTCACTGACTACTGACCACAACCTCACAGCACAGTTCACTGACCACAACCTCACAGCACAGTTCACTGACTACTGACCCCAACCTCACAGCACAGTTCACTGACTACTGGCTACAACCTCACAGCACAGTTCACTGACTACTGACCCCAACCTCACAGCACAGTTCACTGACTACTGACCCCA